>NC_133658.1:379928307-380228307 GCF_037893015.1 Macrotis lagotis
CAAATTGAGTCTTTCAGAAAATAATGAAATACTCCCTATATTTGTGTGTGTTCATGGAACTGTGCCTCTTGTCCCTGACATTTGGAACCCCATGCTTTCAGCATGCAAACCATTGAACTGTGTGGTATTATTTATGTGAATCACGACAAAAGTGGCAGGAGAAAGAGGGAGGGTAAATTTATTTTTCAAAATGATGCATCTCACATCAATGCATACCTTTAAAAAATCAGCAACAGACTGAATGGTCCTGTATATGTTAAAATCTATGACAATGTCATCACATTTGAATGTGGCCATTACTTAAACTCAGCTATAAAAGTTCAGAGATTGCATTGATTCATTTCTTGCTATTTTTTTTATGTTGCCAAAGCGGCAACCTGGCATTGGGGTAGAGAGTGGGTTTTGTATCACAAGGACCTTAGTTCAAGTTCTACCTCTGACATTTTGCTGATTTGAGCAAGTCACTTAACCTTTTAATGCAACAGGCCACAGAGTAAGACTATAAATTAGGGATCATCTGCTTATCTGCATTGATGGGAGAAGTTTCAGCAGGGTGGGGGGAGGGTTACTGATAGCAGTGAAACCACAAGGCATCACCATCCTCAATTAGAAAAAGAAAAATTGTTGATGTGGTTATTTCCTTTCTGTTGATGTGAAATTTCCTCAATTTATTTTGTAATTATAGCATTTGTTATATTTTCTCAGCTTAATAGCACAAGAATTAAATACAATCATACTGATAATTCTTATTTACTATGTGTTTACATATAAATATATATGCATTAACACATATAGATAAATAATGTGCATATTTATTTTCATGTTATCTCATTATTTCATGTTGTCCCATTAGGCTGAGAGAGATTTGAGAGCAAGGTCCATGGTTTTGCCTATTTTGTATCCCCAAACGTAGTGGATTACATGACACCTGAGTGCTTAATGAATACTTGTTAACTGACCAAATGACAGGCTTGTATATTACTAATAATCTTAGAATACTTCTTGAATAAATAATAGTGTGTGTGTATATACTGTGGATGGGTGAAAATAAATGAGTTTTACAGACTTCCTTAAGATCATTCCAATATTTTATATGAATATCTAGCTGCTAAACCACTGTTGTTTTTTGTTTTATTTTGTTTTGCCTTGTTTTTTTGTTTGTTTTGCTATTGAATGCCTACATATTTTAAAGGCAAAATTAATGAACTCCTAAGTACAATGAATAATGATAAATTGTGGTGAATCTATTCTGCTTACTTGTTATTCAGAAGTTCAATTTCTTATATTCTTAAAAAAAGCTTCTATCAATAAGGAAAACTCTGGTATTACATAATCATGTGTTATATAGTTGATTGTTTACGTTTTTGCACTTTAAGGGCAACAAAGAAAGAAGTGAGAAAGTCAAAGTCCATTGACACACTGATGCAGCAATCTTCTCCTACTAAGAGTTTATATTTGAGAGTGTGGATCCTTTTAAAGTCATTTAAAATTTTCGCCCTAGGCTATTTCTATGTCTTCTATTGACTAATACTGGACATATAGCTACATGGCCTTCTCATAGCTGTAGTTGTTATTGTTGTTGTTTCTTCCCCCATCTCACATTTTGCAAAGAGGCTGAACCAAAATTGGTAGCTATTGGTTGTTAGGAGTTTTACTTCCTTTTACCATTTCTTCTTTACTTATTTCCCACAAATATAAGGATCTACTGACTCCCTTTGTTTCTCTCATTCTAATTATGCCATAGATTGGACTATTGAAACAGCAGTTTCTTAGAAAATGTCCCATTAAACCACTCTCATTCTGTTTTTGAGGACTCTGTAGGGAGCACTCAGAGGAAAGGCAACAACTCTATTACCTCTGATAATGGAAGACTGACCTGCTAGTTCCATACACAGCCAGTTGCATATTTTCTTTTTCAACCTATGGAATTTGAAGGAATGGGAAAACAGAAAAGGATCATGGGAAAATAGAAAACATTTCATAAGCTTACTAGATACTAAGAAAAAAATCAAGTTGGATGGTACCAGAAAACATAAAAACAATAACTGTGAGATTCAACTTGTGTGCTTTTTTTTGTCAATGTAGATAGCAAAATGATATTTAAATATTATTAATTTCATTCAATCCTATATTTACAATGTTTTGGGCTTAATGGAGATTTGTAGAGGTAAGGAGATGGAGAGAGGAAAAGCAAAAGAAGAGGGGAGAGAGAAGGAGAGAGAGAGAGAGAGAGAGAGAGAGAGAGAGAGAGAGAGAGAGAGAAGGACAAAGGAGAGTTCATTGAGGACTCACAAAGAAAACCACAAATTTAAGTTTGGGACTATTTTTCTAGTAGTTGCAATTTGTCCTTTTACTGGGAACAAAAGTACTCCACAGACAACAAGCAAATAAGCAAGATTTTAAAAAGAACAGAAAAATTTAGCCAGTAAGTAATGTCAGGGATGATAACAATAGAGGAAGAGGAAGCAGAAAGAGAATATATTCACCAGATCCCAATATGACAACAAATTCTACCCATGAAGAAGTGGACAAATTAGCCAAGCAAGCTGCAACAGTTCCTGATTATATTCCATTTTTCAGGGAAGTGCCCTGCTCTTTAAAATGTATTCTTCCAGGATACCAAAGTTGTAGGACTTTTCCCGTCTTGCTAGATTTTTGCTTCTTATGTTCCTTCTGTGCCATCTTTCAACTGGGAAAATCTTCACTTTTGTCAGCCCTTTTGCTAATAATGGGTTTTCCTAGAAATGTACAACTCAAAAATTGTTCATTATTGCTTGCACTGGAGAGGTAGTTTCTATGTATGCCAGGCTCTACATGTAACATAGCAATTTTTTATTACTGAATTTTGCATTTGTCTGATTTAGCTAAAAGCACCAGGACCCTCTTCTACTAAAACATAGCATGACATGAGGTGTGCTAAATTAAGCACATTTCAATCTCTGCAGCATTCTTCCAGGAGTAAAATTAATGAAATATGTTCCATTCAAGTGTTCCCACACATCAAAACAATCTAGTAAGATTGTAAATTAAACAGACATGGTGCAGACTGTAGCACAGGTATGCCAAAATAAGTCATCAAAACATATAATTAACTTGAAGTAACAACTAGGAACTTCTTGGGAAAATATCTTCAACCTCAATTAAGACATTTTTGTTAGTTTTTATTTTATTATCTTTATAATTTAAATGATGACAGGTATGTTGGCCAGGTCTTAAACTAGCATCTCCTATTATAATAGAAATCTCTTAGCTATAGGTATCTCAAAGTATGCTTCTAAATTCATGACACATTATTATGACTCCCCTATTCTATTACATGACTAATTACTATATATATTATTCTATTTGTGCACTGAATATTTCAGAAATTATAATTAAAGGGTCAGTTTTATAAACCTACAAAAATATCTAGGGCATTTGATTTGATTCATAAATCTTTTTAATAATTTTAGCTCATATAGAGACTTGATTGCTTAGGTAACTTTCAATACATTTTAGAAATTCATGAAAAATTGATATTATTTCTTTTAATTGGCTATACACTTTCTCTACATGTATTTATGTGTGCACACAAACACACACACCTATCTGCATGCCTAAAGGCTGACAACTGTTGGAACAATTTAGTTTTTGGCAATAGAAAGTGTTATATTTCCTATATTTGAATGAAGTTTATATTTGTCTTTATGCTGCTTTAAATGACACTAGTTGTTTGCAAAATATAGTACATATTTTATATATATATGTATATATATATGAAACATCTAGCAGAAGAGAATTTCTCTATTATGAGTCATTGCATTTGAATTTGTACAAGTCAGAGGTCCTTTATCTCAGACCTATAATTGTTTTATTATAATTAATTCCAGTTAAGATAGTATATTTTAAGTTAGATTTTATTTTTTCAACCAGTATGAAATTATTTTTCTTTCTTTCATCTTCTACTTTACATTAAAAAAGAAAAAGAAAACCTATTACAAATAGATATAATCAATCAAAACACATATCCATAAAATGTATTTCTTGTTCTGAATATTGATTTGGTGAGCCCCTTTTCAAAAAGCAGTTCAAATTCTTCATGATTTTTACTCTAAAATCATGATTGATCAGAGATCTTTGCTCATTCAAAGTTGTTCTTAGATTTATTTGTTTTTAGCTACTTATTATGTTTTCTTCAGATTCTGTTCACTTCAGTATTCTTGATGTCCTGCAAGTCTTCTCAGGTGTCTTTGAAATTATTCATTTCATTATGTCTTATACGACATTAGTATTCCATTATATTCACCAACCATAATTTGTATAGCCTTTGCTCTGTTAATTGGTATACTTTAGTTTCTAGTTCATTAGAAAAGTTGCTGTAAATCTATCTATCTATCCATGTATTCATCCATCCATCTATCTATCAACAAAAAGTTGCTAAAAATCTATCTATCCATCTACCTATCCATTCATATATCCATCTAATTCAAGTATCTATCTCTCTTTCTTCTTTCTTTGATCTCATTAGAAATATAGACCTAGTACTTATGTCATAGAGGTATAGGGTATAAACAGTTTTAGTGACTTTGGGACATAGTTTTAAATTCCTTTTCAAAATGGTGAAACCAATCCACAACTCCAGCAATAGTCCATTAATTTTTCTACTTTCTTAAAGTACATGTAATATTTGTCATTTGCCTTTAATTTAATTTTTTTTTTATCAGTTTTAGGAAAGGTCCTGATGTGGAACCTCAGGAATACTTTAACTAGAATTTATTTAATTATTAATGATCTAGAGTATTTTTTATCCAGTGGTAGCTTGAAATTGTTTTCTTTTAAGTACATCTCCTAATTTCCTTTGTTCTTTTGCAGTTGAGCTATGACCTTTATTTTTAAGATTTTTGACTCCAATACTTTGAAAATAAGATCTGAGAAGTTTGTTGCAAAGAATACTCCCCCCGCCCCAGATAACTGTTTACCTTTTAGCTAAAGCTGCATTCAGTTATTTTTCAGTCATATCCCATTCCCCATGATCCCATTTGAGGTTCTTGATAAAAATCCTGGAATGTCTACCATTTCATTTTCTAGCCCATTTTGCAGACAAGGAAACTGAGGCAAACAGATTAAGTGTCTTGCCCAGGGTCACAAAAGTATTAAGTGTCTGAGGTCAGATTTGAACTCAGAAAGATGTCTTTCTGATTCCAGGCCCAACACTCTATCCCCTGCACTACCAAACTGCCTAACAGCTGCATTAGACTTGTAAAAAAACTTTTACCATATATTTAAAAATGTTCATTTTAATCTATAGTATTTCCTGTCCCTTGTTTCCTCATGAACTCTTTTACTCTCCATAGTTCTGAAAAGTATTTTCTGTCACCTTAAGATTAATTTATCTGAGATCAGAAAGATTATTATTAATAATATCAAAATCAGTAAACTTTTTAAATCATTGAATGCATATGCATATAATTTTTTGAATATATTATATAGACAAATGTATATAAATTTAAATCTATTAACATGGATATTGATACATATCTATAGTCTCATTTTACATTTCTTTGGATCCATAGACATTTAGATAAAGATAAATATATCCTTACAACAACTTTATGAAGTAGGTACTTCTATTATTATTCCATTTTGAAGATAAGTAAACTGAGACCTAAAAGAGTTTAAATGACTTTCCCAGGATTCAAGCACAGGTCTTCCTGCCTCCCAGTTTCAGAAGTCTTCTATGCCACTTGATGTCCTCTTAGTTTATCACCCAGTTGGACACAGGGTGATGAATTTTTCAGCCACATCAAAACTCGATTGGATATTAAGGTAGAGAGGGATTTCAGTCTGAATTATTTGAAGTGATAGTCACATCAATGAAATACTAAGTAATCTTGAAGTATTTATCTCTTCGAGTTCTTCTTATTAATGGGAATTGTAATGAGGAGACTCCCTCTACCAAGCCCCTGCATTGAAACATATACTCTTAGAGATTTATCTGTAACCCTGGATTGAGATGTTGAGTGACTTGCTTAGTAGTTTGAGAGTCTGGAACTTGAACTTATGTCTTTCTACCTATGAGGCCAGGACTCAATAAAATGCTATCATGCTTTATTATTATCAAGAAAACATTTCAAGTAATGATATTAAAGTATTAATTTAAAAGTTCACAAATATTAGAAAGTATGATCATAGACAGTTTTACACATTTTATATTTGATTCTTTTCAAATCCTATAATATAGATAGTGCAGATATAGAATAATGCTCAGAGAGTTCAATTGGCTTGTGCAAAATCAAAAAGCAGTAAAATAATGGAATTATAACTTAAGAAGTTTTTCTGCTTTTAAAGCTAATATTTTCTTCTAGTGTATTTACAAGTTTGATAGGAAATGTCCTTTTAATATTGACTTCTCTATAGTTACAGAACAGAAATTTCAATCTATTTTTCTCTTAATGAAGTAGCTTTCCTCCCTCCTTCCACTGTTCAGTTATTATTTTGCAATGGTAAAAAAACAAAACTTATATAGAAATTGTGGTTGAAAACTAATAAAAATAAAAATCCCGCCATTTAGTTTCAGCTTAATTTTGAATGTATGTATCACCAGATTAGAATTTCTTAGCTGACAGAGGGTAGATTCTTTTTTAGTCAATGACAAACACCAACTATAGTGCTTCCATGATTTAACAAGTTCTATAAAGAAAGCTAAGAGATTTATTAGCATCATGGTTACTCAGAAGCAGTAGAAGTTCAATATTATAATGTATTAAAGAACTAATAAAGCATTTAAAAATTTTTTAAAGTCATATGACAACCACACATATGCACACACACAATCAAACCTATCATGTTCTGGAATTTAGAGAACTATTCACTGACCTTTCCAGCATCACAACTAAAACTTTAGATTTATATAGTTAACTAATTCTACCCTTCTAAATTAAACATTACATTATTAAATATATAAAAGGAGCTTCCTTTCCAAAGAGTTAAAGAGGATTTTTCTAATGACAAAGAATATATCCATACAAGAATTAAGAAGAACCCCTTCAAAGCAATTATAAATCAAAATAATAGTTGCATTAAAAAATTAAGAGAACATTGTCTGGAAATGACATGCTGTACAGGAATGTCTTCCCCACTCAGTTTCCGAGAAGAGAATTCCCATTAGTTACGGCAGAGTTATAGAACATTAAATACTCAACAAATATGATCTTGCCTTTTGATGTTGAAAAGCTTGGGCAACAAGGCTGCCTCTGGTTGGTGTTAGCAAAATAATTTACAGGTTTGTGGAACAGAGGAAGGTATAGGTTGGCAGTTGTAATGTGAAATGAACCTATTATCTTGGGCTGATCTCATTTTATAAGTTATTAAAACATGGCAAGATATTGAACAATTTACTTTAATGTAGACAAATGGATCAATACATAATTTTAAACTCAATGGAAATTTTAAATGTTATTTTTAGTAGAAATGGAAGTACATTGGATTGACAAAAATTTCTGGGATAAATATGAAATACAACTTGTCTACCATTAAGCCTAGGCAGTAAGACGTTTATGTGAAGATCAGAATGTGATCACTAAGTTTCAGTCTCTTGGTAAATCTTATTCTTTTGACAGAACATGAAAAATGAAATTCAAAATATAACATGGAGCCAAGATGTAACTGAGTGTGTTGAGTTAAGCTGTAGTGCTATAATAATTTATTACTTCAGCCATAGAATGATCAAACAACTTGATTGGCCATTGTATTTTATTACCTTATATACGATGCTTTTGTAGCTTTGAACTAATATTTCAGATGCACTGAAATGGAGCAAGATATCAAATAGCAAATGATAAGTGCATGGCAATCTAAAATCTCAGGAGAATTGGGATCAATAAACTATCTTTTTTTTAACCTCAGGGAAACATGTCAGTTTTTCAGGACTTTCAGATTATAAAAATAAATAGAGGACAAGATTACTTTTCCTACAGGTTGACATAGAATCTGCTAGTTTGGGTAGGAAAAACTCTTACAATATTACAAGAGTAAAGTATCAAAGTTTTTTGGGTCCTATCATTTAAGCATAAATTCTATTAATTTCATAAATATCTTTAAAGCATCTAACACATACAAGGTATGAGATTAGGTACTGAGGTACAAAATAAAAAAATAAATTCATATCTGTTCAAACTTTAGGAAGAACTGTCATTTCCAGGCCACACATTTCCCTTTGCCTTTCCCTTTCTCCAGATCTGTTTGATTAATCACACATCTTAAATGAGAAAGCATTCAACAATTCTATTCCTACCTATAAAACAGAGGACCAATAGACCTTGACATCTATCTTAAATCTGTATCCTAAGTTGCTTCAATATTTACCCTCTCTCTCTCCTGTCTCTGCTCCCTCCAGTCTACAGGACTGTTATCTGACCTATTGATACAAATAAGGTCCTCTGAATCCTCCCACATATTCTAGAGATTCACCCTTAGTTTTACCTGGCCTTTCTTCCCCTCAGTTAGTGTAAAATACTTGAGACAAGAAAGCCTTATTTTTTAAAAAATGCATTCCCCTTGTTCTTGGCCCATAGCAAAAGCTTAATGAGTTGTCTACTCATTCATTCATAATGAGAGTACAAGTGTAAATAAATATAAGATAATTTGAGAAGGGAGTGATCACTATTAAGTAAGAAAAGGGAAGATCACTAACAATTATGGGAAATGGAATAGCAAATTTGTGGTACTGTTATTTGGTCAATTTATCAGAAATATATAGTTCCTAAAGAGGTGAAATGTAAAGTAAATCCAGAAAGGTGGGTTGGAGGCAGTCTGTGATGAACTTAAATACCAAGCTGTTGAAATTGCATTTTTGTTCTAGAGGCAATAGAGAACAATGGAAGGATTAGTTCTTTCATTTTGTTTTGTTTTACCCAGTGGCATGGTCCAATCTGTGCCTCCAAAAGTATTATTTAGGCATCTATAAAGGAGGGATTAGAGAAATGAAGAGAATAGGAAGAGGGGGCTTAATAAAAGGGCTACTGCCTTTATTCAGACAAGAGGTGATCATGGCCTGAACTAGAATGTCATTGGTCATTACCAAAAGACATATCTCTTTCTTTTACCCTGAGACAACATTGTCAGGAGGTGGTGACATGCTTCAACATTAGTACTATGTTATTGCCTTTGATCATTGTATTATTTAAAGATCTTAAATATTTCAGTTACTTACCCTTATACTGTTATGTTTTTCTCCCACTTCTTTTCATATAAATATTGCTTCATGTATGTCTTTTCAAGTTCTTCTGAAATCAGATCTTTCTTCATTTCTTATGGAACAATAAGAATTCTATTATATCCATATTCCATAATTTGTTCATTTATTTCTGCAGTTAATATGCAACCAGTTTTGAGTTTTTTCCCACCACAAAAAAGGAATTCTATAAACATTTGTGTGCAAAGACATCCTTTTCTTCTTTCTTTGATCTCATTAACCTAGAACATCCTAACATAAACAGCTCTTTAAATATGCTCCTCTTGTCTTATTCTTTGAAGATGATCTAAAGTTAAAATTGCTGAATTTAATCTAAGAATCTGCATATACTTGTATTATGTCAACTTATTAGATCTTGCTGAATGTTCTAGTCAGTTGAGATCTTTTCAAACTTTGAATCTTGTACTCATGTATTAATTATACTTTCCATCTTATGACATCTATCAACCTGATTCACAATATATGTGTATATATCTATCTATCTATATTTATACATATATACATATATATACATATATTAGCATGCTATCTCTATATTTTTCAAATTTTTATAAAAATGTCAAGCAATTCAGGAACAAACACAATTTCTTAGACACTTTTCTGGAGACCTTCTTGATCCAATTTACCATAGACATGAGTCCCTAAGAATTCTTGAACAAATTTCACACAAAGCATACTACATACTTCAAAAGTATAAAATAAATATGATGTGACTTACCCTAACCTCTTTTCTTGTAACTCCTGCATTCATTCACTCATCATTTCTAAAGAAAGAAAAAAGAGAGCACTTATTGCTGGTGTAGTTATCAGTTATATCATTCTAAACAACACATAATTCAAAACTTAACTGCTAAGTGTGAGCTTTTTAAAAAAATCCATGACAGGTTGGTGAATCCTGTATATATATTTGTTATCATTAACAATATACCTTAAAAATTGCAGACCAAAATAGACACGGATACATCTACTCAGAAAACCTTGAATGCTCCTTTTTCCCCACTACACCTTTGTCAGTTAAGTATCCATCTGTTCTTTGACTTTGATTCCAGGATAACTTTTTGATCTGAATTTTATTTTGGAGTGTTTTTAAGAGTTCAACTAAATAAGTTGGAAAAAAGTTAAGATATGCACTCCCTTTAATATCTAAACTAAAATCACTCATTTCAAGTATGTATTTACCATTTTTTTGCATTTTCTCTTATTGCTTTAATCATCAATACTCTAAACATATCTGCATTAATCAAAATTAAAGGAAAGAAAACATGTCACCAACTGACTAGGCAGAATTCAAACTGCAAAATGAATGTTTTATTTTTGGCAAGTATACCTGACACCTTAGCAAAAAGAGGTGGACACGTGTGATCCCATGTCTATAGTTTAAAAGCATAAAATTCATTTCAAGAATGTTGACTGAAATATGAGGCAGACATTGTGATAGAAAGAAAATCAAATTCAGAATCGAGAAGCCCAGGGTTTTACTTCTTTATTTGAACTCTTTATACTGTTGAAATAACAGTCCTGGTGTGTGAATTTACACACACACACACACACACACACACACACATACATTTATATTTATACATACATTTATGTGTACATATGACATACATATGCACAAACAGAATTATACAATACAAATATACACAGGTATTAACAGTGTTTGTATATATGCTAACATGGGTTTACAACATGCATACAGAATATATGCACATATAGATAGAAACATGCATCCATCTTTAAACCAACATATGTACATATGTTGTGAAATAAACACTTCCTTATGTGCTTATGGAAAAACAGGTTAATTTTTGGTTAAAATATACATAGGCTTATTAATAGCCAGGACAAAAAGTGACATAAGATCAAGTAGACATTGATTGCCTTCAAAGAAATAGATTAAATAGTTCTGGTTCATTAATTTTTTTTTGACAAGGCAATAGGGATAAGTGACTTTCCCAAGGGCACACAGCTAGGCAATTAAGTGTCTGAGGCTGGATTTGAACTCAGATCCTCCTGACTCTAGGGCTGCTGCTCCTGACTCCAGGGCTGATGCTCCTATCCACTGGGCCACCTAGGAACTCCTGGTTCATTAAATTTTGATGAGTCAGCTCTTTCTCAAGCATGCTTTTATTTTAGGGTAGAGTTGAAAGACCTTTTATTGGCCCCTTGCTACTAAAACTAACAAGTTGATTGCTGGGGAAAAGACTTTTTTCCATTGCTACTAAGTAAGGTAGAGAACAGACATCATGAAAATAAAAAGTTGGCTTGGTCACTTTCTCCTATCATATCTTGACAGGGAAGAAATAAGGAAAGTTCTACCAAGAACTGTACTTAAGGCAAAAATGAATTTATATGAATTACTTGGTTCTAAGGCAATTAGAGTTTCATTTATAGCAGCTTGTTACCAAAGTGGTGCCAACAGTGCTTATTAATTAAAGGTGTTGTTTCATCCTCAGCCCTTTTGTGAAGAAAGTGAGAATTAACCTCCTATTTCTTGGGAATTGCAGTTTTCTAATCATTTTCAAATGGAGGTTGACTAGCTTAGTCACCTCTCCACCCTTTCACACACAGGCAGCCCACCTTTGAAATAGCCTGTGAAGGCCCTTTCACTGTACATGCCAGATAGAACCCTGTGCTCTTCCTTTTTCCCCCTCCCCCCTGCCATGGGATTTTGATTTATTTTGCACATCAGCCAGAATTCTTGCCAGGGTTCTTTTAAAGTGACTTTGCTCTTCACTTTCAAAGGATGTGTTGTTTCACTTTCCTCAAGAAGCTCTGTACATCAAGGAAAATAACATCAAGTGATAGGGGTTCAAACAGATTTCTAATCTTTACAGCCCTTCAGTACTTATATTTAAAAAAGTGAGGCATAATTTATTTCTGATGAAACTGAGTTGCTCAGTTCTCTGTTAATAGGATCCTTAGGGCAAAAAAAGGGTACAGACAGAACCATCATAAAGAGAAGAAAGCACTATACTTCTGTCTTTTTTTCCTATTCTAGAAACAATAAATTAATAATTATGTTTGCTATGATTATTGTACATTTGTGATAAATTCCTTTTTTTCATAAGTGAACAATGGACCTAGGTGGTCCAGAGGATTAAGGCAACACAGGGAAAGTATAGTGTCCTCATTCCCTCCAAATGCTCAGATTCATCCATGTTGTAGGAACAAGTCATATTGTATCATTTACAAGGTTAATGGTTCAATGTAGGTTTTCCTCTTTTTTCCTCTTTGACTCCTTTTGCATGAGAACAAATGAGGATCTGTGCCAGGCATGTGCAACTCATGTTGGAAAACTGTGGCACAGTTCCCATATAAGGAAAAAATACACATTTTGATCCTAGTGATAAAGACATACGTTTCAATCGGATCACACAGTCAAAGGGATACTTCAATAGCTCAAACTGCCATTATGGATGGATAAGAGTAGCAATCTAAAAAGGCCTTTTCACAAAAGCAGTGGAGGTCCATCTGCCTCATTATGAAGCAATGAAGGTAGCCTTAGTAAGTGCAGTATTAAAACTGTTTTCGATTCTTTAAAATATGCTGCATTTCATCATCCTCTCTTAAAAATAATGAAAGGCAAGATACATAATAAAATAGAGCTGAAGTGGATAGTATGCAAGAGCTTGCAGCTAGCATTGTATTCCTCCTGTGTGAAGTATCACTATTTATTATGACTCATTAAAATTTAATTTTGCAAGGCATATTAAAAAGGTCATTTAAAAATCTGGCATTTGTAATCAACATTACTTACTGGATAAATATTTTGAAAAAACAAAATTTTTCAGAATTATTATTTTGTTTTCATTGGAAATATTTCCTTTTATCTTGAATTATATTTTTTGCCAATGAGAAAGAGAATTCTAAATGATGTAGTAGACATACCATTTTAGTTGGTTTATATTACAGCAGTTAAAATGAAGTCAGATTTTAAAATGCATGTGCCAGCAAAATGGAAACATTGGTCAAGTATACCTGGAATATGATTTTCTTTTGCTTTCACTATATTTAAAGTATACTTCTGTATGGGTAAAGATTATGTTATAAGAGATTGCTTCACATTTGATTAGCATGGCTCTATAATAAACAAGGAGAGAATGGTAATCTTGCTTCATGTTGATTTACATAGTTGAAAGAAAGTAGGAAAGAAAGTCAGAAATTTGGAAAGAAAGGAAAAAAAAAGAAAGAGAGAGAGAAAGAAAGAAAGAAAGAAAGAAAGAAAGAAAGAAAGAAAGAAAGAAAGAAAGAGAGAGAGAGAAAGAAAGAAAGAAAGAAAGAAAAAGAAAGGAAGGAAGGAAGGAAGGGAGGGAGGGAGGAAGGGAGGAAGGGAGGGGGAGAGAGAGAGAGAGAGAAAGAGAGAGAGAGAGAAAGGGAGGAAGCTTATAGCTAGTAAGTAAAAAAAATCATGCTATGGCACGAGTAGATATTTTTTCTTATTATCAATTTAGATTTTTTATATATATATATATATAAATAAATATAGACTATATATTTATGAAGTTAAAAGAAGATAGTTAAGAAAAAACTAGGCATTATCCCTACAACTGTTACTATGTCACTGGTCTGCTTAAGAATCCTTTTTCCCCTTTATTCTAGATGTTCTTTATCTGATCACCATCAATATTAAAAAAAACACACAAAATAAACACCCTTTTTCTAACTGCATTTTAAATTCTGTGCTTTATTTTATTCATTTAAATATATTATTTTAAGAAAGGACCTATAAACATCATCAGAATGCCAAAAGTATTCTTCACACACTCACACATATACATACCACACAGAAACATTAATAATTCCTGTCTAGAATAAAATAAAAACTACTCTACTTGACTTTTACTCTTTTCAGAATTTAAATCTAGTCTTTGTCTTCAGACTGATTTCCCATCACTCCCTTGCATTCATTCTACATTTTATCAAAAATGATTTATCTGTACAAGACATTTACAAGTCAATACATCCTCTGCCTCCCTCATTGGACATCCAGCTCTCCCTTCTCCATGGCTGGATGGCCTTCCCTTCTTGCCTCACAGAGTCCTAGCTCATAGAATCCCTGATTGCCTTGAAGACAAAGTTAAGTTACTTCCTACATGAGACCTTTACTGATTTCCATATTTATACTAGCTACAATCAGTGTTTTCCCCCACCTTAAATTACTTTGGGTTTAAAATATATACTTATTGATTCCTTTTGTTTCTCTAGAATTCTTCTGGTATCCTTCCCTCTACCCTTTCCAGAGCTTTATAACAAAGAATTTTTTGATTATTAGTAAATGTTCTACACTTTCAAATCCCTTCTTCCTTTTGTTTCATGGTTGTTCATCAAATTTACACAGGGAATAATATTTTCCCAGCTCTGCCTACTTTTTAAATTAGTCAAACTGTAATTATTCTGCATGTATTTGATATTAACTCATTTCTGTATATGTCCTTCCTGCCTACCCTAGTAGAATGTAGTATATTGAGGGTAGGGATTATTTTATGATTATGTTTTTGTTTATTCTTTGTCTAGCCGAGTGTGAGCATATGGTAAGCCAAACTATACATATTGATTTTGTCTGGAGTTTAGAGAATTTAGCATTTTAATGGAACTAAGGGTAAAGAACATAAGAGTTCAAGAGCCTGTGCATATATGCTAATGTAAAAGAAGATAGAGGAATGAAACTGAAGGAAGAAAGGTGTTGAACAAGAAGTCTATATCACCAAATTTGGAGCATCTACTAGGTAGATGATTTAATGTGAAAAATTCAGGGGATCACTTTTCCCAATATTGTTGTATGGATATAATCAATTAAAATAAATTCAGCAATATAATGCCTTGATAGTATTTTCTTTTTAGTATCCTATATTCCTGTGAGAGTTGAGGATTCAATTTCTGACTCTTGATTATGGCCCTGTGCTTTCTCTCACAGCAGCAGTGGCATTGTTATCAAAGTGTTGAATAGCACATTGTTTATTGCACTTTCCAATCAAACACAGCTAAGCTAGCAAATAAATGCTGTCAGAAACGTTTAGGATCTCCGTAAGAATAATCAAAGCAAATGAGAACAGTGAAGCCATATTTGTGTGAAGGCAGTTCTCTATCAATCAATCAGGTATTTATTAAAGCTTCACTATATGAAAGTCACTGTCCTAGGTGCTGGGAGAGGAAAAGAATGAAATAATCCCTATTTATAAGGCATTGCATCTTTTTCTTTTCTTTTTTCCTTGGTAATATGAAAAAAGTATGTTTCTACATTTACTTCCAAAAACCTTGAACTCCAAATTCCCTCCCTTTCTCCCACCCTACTCCCCATCATTGAAAAAAGCAAGTTACATGACCCAGTTTAAAAATGTGTAGTCATGAAAAACATTATCACAATAGTTGTGTTATAAAAGTAAACATAACCCCCTCTAAAAAAAGAGAAATCTCAAGAAAAATGAAGTGGAAAAAAAGTATGCTTCAATCTGTATTCAGAGATCATCACCTCTGTCTTTAGGATGGATAGTACTCTTTATCATAAGTCCTTCAGAGTTCTCTTGGTTGACAGAACTGCTGAGGAAAAGTAGATCATTCACAGCTGATGATCCTGCAGTGCTGCTGTTAATTTGTATACAGCACATTTCCCATTGCATTTATTCATCTATGCTTTAACTAAGAGCATCCTGTTCATCATTTCTATTTATCATTTGTTCAATCATTCCCCAAATAATGTGTATCCCTACCTGCCACCAGAAAAGAGCTGCTAAAAATATTCATACATATGTGTGTGTGTGTGTATTTCTTTTCTTTCTGGAATATAGACCAACAGTGGTACTATTAGACCAAAAGTAGGCATGGTTTCAAAGCCCTTTGGGCATGGTCCCAAATAACACTACAGAATTAATTAAATCACTTCACAACTCCTCTTATCTCAATTTCCCTATATCCCTTCCAACATTTTTCATTTTCTCCTTCTGTCCTATTAGCCAGTCCAATACATATAAGGTAGTAATTCAGAATTGTTCCAACTCATTTTTCTCCTAGTAATAGTGAGTTAGTGAGTTTTTAATGATTTAAATAGATTACATTGATAACCTCATCTGAAAATTGTTCCTATATCTTGATTAGTTATCAGTTGGGGAATGGTTCTTATTTTTGATAAATATGATTCAAGTTTTCTATTTTTGAGAAACAAGGTCTTTATTAGAGAAACTTGTTTCAATGGTTTCCCCATAGTTACTATTGCTAACTATATATCCCTCCACCTATTCCCCTCCATTTATCATTTATTCTATTCTCTCTCTCTCTCTCTCTCTCTCTCTCTCTCTCTCTCTCTCTCTCTCCTTTTACTCTGTCCCTCCTCAAAAGTGTTTTGAATCTGAATACCCTCTCCTACAGTCTTCTGTCCCCTCTATCATCTACCCTCATTTTCCTCGCTCTTTCTCTCAACCCTTTTCTCTCCTACTTTCCTCTAGGTTTAGAATAGCTTTCTATACCCAATTAAATGTGTATGGTCCTCCCTCTCTGAGCCAATTCCAATGACAGCAAGACTCATTCACTCCCCCCCCTCACCTTCCCCCTCTTCCACCACTTTCTTGCCTCTTTTATGAAAAATAATTTACCCCTTCTACCTTTCCCCCCCCCTTCCCTTTCTCTCAGGAGATTTTTATCATCCACTAACTCCACTTTTTTAAATGTATTCAAAGTCAAATCCCACCTGTGCCTTTTCTATATATGCTCCTATCAGCCCCAATAAATGAGAAAGATCATATGAATTATCAGTATCATGTTCCCATTCAGAAATATAAGCAGTTAAACGTCATTAAATTCCTTATGATTTGCCTTTTCTGTTAACTTTTTTATGCTTCACTTCAGGTTTGTATTTGAAGATCAAATTTTCTGTTCAGCTCTGGTCATTTCATCAGGAAAGTTTAAAAGTCCCCAACATCTTTTCCCTTGAAAGAATATGTTTACTTCTACTTGGTAGTTGATTCTTGATTGTAATACAAGATCTTTTGCCTTCTGGAATATCATATTCTAAGCCCTATGATCTTTTAATAATAAAACTGCTAATTCTTGTGTTATCCTGACTGTGGCTCCACAATAGTTAAATTGCTTTTTTTCTGACTACTTGTACTATTTTCTCCTTGACTTGGGAGCTCTGAAATTCAACTATAATATTTCTGACAGTTTTCATTTCAGGAGGTGATAATTGAATTCTTTCAGTTTTTATTTTACCCTCTGCTTCTAGAATATCAGGGCAGTTTTCCTTAATAATTTCTTGAAAAATGATGTCTATGCTTTGTTTTTGGTTATGGCTTTCAGCTAGTCTAATAACTTTTTATTTTTTTTTTTAGGTTTTGCAAGGCAAATGGGGTTAAGTGGCTTGCCCAAGGCCACACAGCTAGGTAATTATCAAGTGTCTGAGACCGGATTTGAACCCAGGTACTCCTGACTCCAAGGCTGGTGCTTTATCCACTACGCCACCTAGCCACCCCAAATCTAATCATTTTTAAGTCATCCCCTGGATCTGTTTTCAAGGTCAATCATTTTTTCAATGACATATTTCATTCTTTCTTTTATTTTTTCATTCTTTGGGTTTCATATCATTGTTTCTTGATTTCTCACAAAGTCATCACTTTCCCTTTGTTCCATTCTATATTTTAAGGAATTATTTTCTTCAGTGAGCTTTTGTATCTTCTTTTCCATTTGGTTAATTCTATCTTTTAAAAGTTTTTTTTTTGGGGGGGGGTTGCAAGGCTGTGGGGTTAGGTGACTTGCCCAAGGTCACACAGCTAGGTAATTATTAAGTGTCTGAGGTCAGGCTTGAACTCAGGTCCTACTGACTTCAGAGTTGGTCCTCTATCCACTGTACCACCTAGCTGCCCCTTAATTCTGCTTTTTAAGATATTCTTCTCATTGGCTTTTTTGGAACCGCTTTTTTCATTTGACCCAGTCTGGTTTTTAAGAAGTTATTTTTTTCAGTATTTTTTTGGTATCTCCTTCACCAAGCAGCTGACTTGGTTTTCATGATTTTCCCATATCATTCTCATTTCTTTTCCCAATTTTCCCTCTACCTCCCTTATTTCATTTTCAAAGTCTTTTTTGAGCTCTTCCATGATCTGAAACCAATTCATATTTTTTTGGAGTCTTTGGATGTAGAAACTTTGACTTAGTAATCTTCTTCTTAGTGTGCAATTTGCTTTCCCATATAACCCAAATAACTGTCTGTGGTTGGATTTTTTCTTCTGTTTTCTCATTTTCCAGCCTGTGATATGATTTTAACTTTTAGTTAGGGTAGTGCTCTGCTTATAGGGAGGATTACATACTGTCCCAAGATTTTAAGGGTTTTTTCAGTTGTTTTCAGAGATGTCTCCAGGGATCTACAAGTTTTCAATTTCTCCAAAGTCTTATAAAAGAATGTGACTACTCTCCTGACCTGTGTTCTGCTTTGTGGGTGACCATAAGCACTCCCCTCTGCCCTAGAACTGTGAGAAGAGTCCCTGCTCCACTCTGGAAGAACTCTGTTGTGGAGGAGTAGAAACTCCTTTACCTGGAACTTGGGTCCCAGATTGTGTCCAGAATTCAATCATGGACAAAGCAACAGTTAAGGCATTACATCTTTTTTTTTAGGTTTTTTTGCAAGGCAAATGGGGTTAAGTGGCTTGCCCAAGGCCACACAGCTAGGTAATTATTAAATGTCTGAGACCGGATTTGAACCCAGGTACTCCTGACTCCAAGGCTGGTGCTTTATCCACTACGCCACCTAGCTGCTCCTAAGGCATTACATCTTAATGGCAAAAGACAAGTATACTCATGCTATTTGATATAGATGTAAAATTAATCATTTTTAATAATTTCAAAGCAGTTATATATAAAATAATTTGAAAGTGTAGAAATCAGAACTTTGGAAGATGAAGAAAGGCTTCATTTAGAACATTGTCCCTATGTTGAACTTTAAAGAAAGGGACTTACTGAGGCAGGTTTAAATTCATAGACATCAATTTCTACTAGTTGGCCTGGAGTCAGAAAGACTCATTTTCTGCATTCAAATATGGCCTGAGACATTTGCTAACTGTGGGTAAGTCATTGTTTGCCTCTGTAAAATGAGTTGGAGAAGAGAAAAGGCAAACCATTTTAATATCTTTTTCAGAAAACCCAAATGGGTTCACAGAACATCAGACGCAACTGAAACAACTCAATGATAGTAATAACAAGTCTAGCAGACTAGGTCTAAGCCTACTTGGAAAGCATGTATTGCGGAGATCAAGGCTTTAGATGCTCCCTCACAGACAACTGTAAAACTGTTGCCAGTAAAGGAGAAATATATCTAAGGGATAAGGCTTTTGAGAACATATTTTGAGCCCATCCACCCTTACACCATCAGAATTCTACAAGAGAACAAGTGCAGGACCACCTATGGAGACAGCCTATAACATTCCATTCTATATACATTCTAAAGAATTAGCATGATATGAGATCCCTGACTTTGGAGTCAGAAAGACTTGAGTTTAAATCTCAACCCAAACATATATTGGCTTTGTGACTATATGATGCTGGATGAGTTATTTAACTTCCAATATCTCAGGCAATTTTCACTATGAATCAAAGAAGTAGTATTGCCTTATTAAAGGGAGTTCTCTCACAGGGATTTTTCTGCAGTGCTGAAATAACAAGAAAAGGAAGAAAGAGGCAAGGAAAGAAAGAAGAAAAATAGGATGAAGGAAAGAGAAAAATAAGGAAAAAGGAAGGGAAAGGGAAAGAGAAAAGAGAAAAGAGAGGAAATAAGGAAAGAAAGGAGAAAAAGAGAAGAAAAGAAAAAGAAATGAAGGAAGTAAGGAGGGGAGAAAGAAGGAAAATAATGAAGAAAGGGAGGAAAGATGAAAGGAAGGAACAGGGAAATAAAAGAAATAGGAAAATAGAATAGATAAAGAAGGAAAGTTTCTATCTAGAAATGTGAGGATTTTGATTTTAACTTTTCTCCACTAACTACATTGATCATTCTGCCTTAACATTTGTTTTTTCTCTTTCCTTATTACTCCTCACTTAATATTAACTTTTTAAATCTTTTTTTCTCACAATATTTGTCTTTTAACATGCTGGATAATACATTCTTGTCTCATAGTATACAAACCCAAGGTTTCAAAAAATACAAACCTAGAGTGCAAGTGGCATGATTTTATTCCCTCTTCCCATAATTTTAACATAGTCCAACTTAAATCCTGTTTCAGCCTGGGAACTCTATTTCTACTGTACATTCTGTAGAATGGGTCCATTTTATTTGGGGAAAAATCCTTTTACAATCTTGAATTTTTTTCTCCTTCATTGCCCTTCTTCATTCTCTCTCTCTCTCTCTCTCTCTCTCTCTCTCTCTCTCTCTCTCTCTCTCTCTCTCTCTCTCTCTCCCTTTCCCTCTCTCTCATTAACAGAAATATAATTTCTCCCTGAGACAGCCAACAGCCTTGTCATTTAAATCCTTCTATAATGGATGTTGTTCTTAATCTCACTTTATCTAATTCACAGGACTAGAAGACATGTCAGAATAACTAGATTCCAATCTTGATTCTTTTACTTTCTGCCAATGTGAACTTGAACTCGTGATTTAACCTCTGTGAGCCTGTTTCCTCATTTGCAAAAGGAAGGGGAGACTTTTTTAAGGTCTTCTTTGTGCTTTGCTTCCTAACAAACTACATTTTAACCCCACCCCCAACAATGCTTCTTAAAATTCATTCTTCTATCACCATCCCTCAACAACCTTTTGTCCTTCAAAATTCACAGAATCTGATTACAACATCTTCATCCCGTCTTCATTGTTGTCATATATCAATATCCTGGATAAGTTCCCACCTCCCACAAGGATTTTGGCAACTGGCACATTAGCTGCATATCTATTCCATCCAATTACATCATCCTCAGCAACATTAATATCAATGTAAATGACCTCAGATTTCTTTAACTTCTTCAACTTCAGTGACCTCCATTTTTACTCTACTTCAGTAAAATATCATTATCACCTCAGACCTTATTATCAGCTATTTGTGCTTTCCCTCTAAGACCTTGAATTCTGCCCTATGATTACCAAAAAATCATACAATATTGAAACAGGAAGAATATTTAGGTTTATAGTTGAACAATCTACATAAGAAAAGATGAAGTGATTTGCCCAATCAGAAGTATTTGAAGATCCATCATATGAAATCAGACTCATTTTACTTGACTCCAAAGGATCAAGGCAAGAGGAAGAAGCTGCAGAGAGATAAACCTAGAGTCCCTTATGTTATCTATTTAGGAAAAGCTTCATAACAATTAGAGCAATCTAAAGGGTCTGGCCTGGGACCTATTATTGGCCAATCAATGAGAACAAGAGAGATTTGGGACTAGTAAAACTGCAAGATTATCTTGTCATGTAGAGATCTACCAGTGAAGGTTAAGTGTCAGCTTCTGGTAGGGGATTCTGGTTCAAATATTGATTAACTTAGTTCTCTGATATCATTTCCAACTCTGAGATCTTGTGATTTTATAAAAATGCCAATGGATGATAGAGAAAAGATACAAACCCAGGTATTCTAAATTCATATTATTTTCCACATCACCATATTTTTCCCTGTCTTTCCAAATTTCTCATTAACTGTCCTATAAAAGTTGATTTTTTTATTATAACCTCTATTTCCTAACATTTTTATCCAGTGCTCCTCTTACTTTTCTACAATCATTTGCTGATCTCATTGTCAACCATGGATCCATCTCTATGTTGTATACTTAAAAAGTGTGTACTTCTAATCTAAATCTTGAACTCCCGTCTTGTTTTGCCAAATTCTTAATCAACATCTCCATCAGAATGTCTCATTAGTATCTAATATTCAAAATTTATCAAAATAATAATTATGTTTTCCCCCTACATACAATTTATTCCTTTCCCAAATATCTCAAATGTTGATGACAGCACACCATTAGACTCTTTTGGTCATCCAAGTTTATAACATGTAAGAAATATCCTTGACTTCCTTCTTGCTTATATCTCTCCATATACATATTTACATCCATAAGTTGCCAAACTTTAGGATTTCTACTTCTGACAACTTTGGGATGTCACATTTTCAACTCATTTTATGACTATGCTAATTAAGGTTCTTATTGATCCTCTCCTTTGGAGTTCTAGAATAGTCTCCTTATTGATATTTCTGCTTCTAGCCTTCATGTCCCTAATCCATCCTCCACAAGGCTGTCCAATCAATATTCTTAAAACTGAGTTGATCATATTACCCTTATGCTCAAACCTCTTCTGAGGCTCAATAATTTCTTGAAAATAAAATGTAAAGGCCTCAGTCTGGTCTTTAGAACCTTCTATAATATGACTCCAGTCTACTTTTTATATATACATTCATTTCTCTTATTACCCTTCACTCTTTCTACATTCTACTCTGTGTTCCCTAAATATGACAGTTACTCTTCCATATTCATGCCTTTTCAGAAGCAGTCCCCATGCTTTGAACACACTTATATTTGCCTTTTTAAATTCTAATATTTTGGAGGGTTCAATTCAGGCAATTCTCCCCTCCAAATTTTCTAATTCTTTCCTCCTCCAAAATGCTCATATATATTTGTTTATCCCTATACATGCTATATTTCCTTAGTGCAATATAAGCTAGTTGTACACAAGGCCTACCTAATTTTTTGTATTTCCAGTGCCTCAGGATCAGTTATTTTAACGATTTACAGGATCCCATCATAAACCCTTCATCTTTGCAATTTTTAACCATTCCTAACATGCTAATTCTCAATAATCTGACCCCAAATCTTTGCTCTCACTTTGGGGTTTTAGAGCCATTGCATGGTCAGGAAACTAAGAAAGAATTTTCAAGATAACTTCCAAGCGTATAACTAAATCATGAAGATAACTTGACAATTCTTTTATTCAAACCCTAGTCACTCTGAATAACATTCTCCAAAGATAATCTCAGTTGATTTCTTCTTTCTTTAATTCTCAACCTCAGCACCTTTTAACACACTGACAGAGATAATCCTATTTAAGAGACAGGAGGGGAGAGACATAAGCATAAATATAATGCATATTGTATGTATCAGATATTGTGCTAAGTGTTTTACAACTATCATCCCTTTTAATAATAATAATAGTAGTAAATAACATTTTATGGTGCCTACTATGTGCCAGTAATGTGTCAAAACATTAATTGCATTTTGTGCTCATTCTTGTTTCAGTTTTCAAGTTTTGTAACTTCAAATGTCTTCTTGTGATTCTATGAATTTCATCATATCCATTGACCTTAACACACTATATTAAGTACTTTAAAATTATCTCATTTGATCCTCACAAAAAAACCCTTTGAGACATAAGGTTAGGCTATTATTATCCTATGTTACAGTAAAGGAAGCTGAGGCAGCAACTTGCTGCTTGGGGTTCACAGCTAAAAAATGTGTGAGGACAGTTGTGAATTCAAGTGATTAAAAAAAAGTCTTCTGAGGACTTCTTTGACTCCCCTTCAAACTTTAGAATTTCTGTTTCTTTATCTATTTCCTCTTTTCTGATAATCTTAGAAGCATAAGGATTCTCATCCTTAAAAAGACTAATTTCCCTAAACATTCGGTTAATGTGATTTAAGAAAAAAAAAAGATAGGAGAAAACCAAATTACCATTATCAAAAAAGGAAAGGATAAACTCACCATTCATGAGGAGGAAATTAAAGTAATAATTTAGAGTAAAGTAGTAACTTGCCCAACTGTATACCAACAAATCTGATAATCTAAGTGAATTGGATGAATATGTACAAAATATAAATCGCCAAGATTAACGGAAGAGGAAAAAACAGAAAAAGAACAAGCCATCAGTGAACTTTCTGAGAATCAAACTCCAGAGGCAGGTGGATTTACAAGTAAATTCTATCAAAGTTTTAAAGAACATAGATTCTGATTCTTTGTAAACCATTTGAAAACATAGGCAGAGTTCTGCCGAATTTCTTTATGACATCAAAATCGTGGTGATATATAAATCAGAAAGAGAAAAACAAAGAAAATTATAAGCTGATATCTCTAATTAATAATGATGAATAAATTTTAAATATAATTTTAGCAAAGTTGTCACTAGGATGTGAGCAGGTAATCTTTATACTAGGATTGCAGGGTTGCAGGGATGTTTCAATATTAGGAAAAGTCATTAGCATAACTGACCATATCAATAACAAAACTCATAGAAATCATACGATTATCTCAATAGAAGTTGAAAAGGTCTATAAAAAATATAGTACCCATTCCTATGAAAAACACTAGAGAGTATAGAAAGAAATGCAGTTTTCCTTAAAATGATGAGCAGCATCTATCTAAATCATTAACAAACATTATAAGCAATGGGGATAAGTTAGAAGCATTCCCACTGAGATCAGGGGTGAAACAAGAATGCCCATTATCAACACTATTATTCAATAATGTATTATCAATTTTAGCTTTAAAAATAAGAGAAGCAAAAGAAATTGAAGGAATTAGAACAGGCAACAAGGAAACAATACTCTCATTCTTTGTGGATAACATGATGGTATACTTAGAAAATCCTAAAAAATAACTGAGAAGCTATTGAAGCAAATAACAACTTCAGCAAAGTAGCACCATATAAAACAAACTCATGTAAATCATGATCATTTCTATATATTACCAACAAAGCCCAATTGCAAGAAATAGAAAGAGAAATTTCATTTAAAGTAACTGTAAACAACATAAAATAATTGAGAGTCCACTGGCCAAGACAAAGCCAGAATCTATAACAAATACAATTATGAAATAGTTTTCACACAAATAAATTTAGATCCAAATAACTGGAAAATTGTCAGTTGTTCATGGGTAGGCTGAGCTAATATAATGAAAATGAGTATGCTACCTGAATTATTCATTCAATACCTGTCAATCAAACTACTAAAATTATTTTACAGAGCTAGAAAAAAAATGGTAACAAAGTTCATCTGGAGGAACAAAAGGTTAAGAATATGAAAGAAATTAATGTCTTCTTTCATGCATATCATTTCCACCTCTTCCCTATCTACCACCAACTTCTCCTAGGTGACAAAATTATAAGTTGTGGGAAATAACTTTAAAAAAATGTAAAGGAAGGTGGCCAAGTTATACCAGATTTAAAACTCTATTATAAACAGCAGTCTTCAAAATTATCTGGTACCAGCTAAGAAAGAGAAAAGTGGATCAGTGGACTAGATTAGGTACAAAGGAAATAGTATTAATTGACAATATTAATCTAAAGTCTCTAGTTTATAGAAAAAGAACTCACTATTTGACAAAAATGTCTGGAAAAAAATGGAAAATAGTATAGTATATGATATGATATGCTATATATATAGTATAGTAACATAATACAGTAAAAACTAGTCATAGACTCACATCCCATACCATATACCAAAATAAGGGTGAAATACTGACAGGATTTAGACATAAAGAGTAAAACCATAGGTCAATTAAGAAAGTAAAAAATAATCTATCTGTTAGATCTATGGAGAAGGGAGAAGTTTATGCTGAAACAAGAGACAGAGAATATCAAAAATTGCAAAGTGGGTGATTTCAACTTCATTAAATTAAAAAGCTTTTGCACAAACAAAACCAAAGCAGGCAAGATTACAATGAAACAGAAAGTTGGGAAACAATTTTCACAACTAGTGCTTTTGATAGTGAAGTCATTTCTAAAATATATAGAGAACAGAATAACATTTAGAATACAAGTCATTCTCCAGTTGATAAATGGTCAAAGGATATGATCAGACAGTCTTCAGATGAAGAAATTAAAGATATCTATAATCATAGAAAATGTTCTAAATTATTATTGATTAAAGAAATGCAAATTAAAGCAATTACTAATTATCACTTTATACCCATCAGATTGGCTAAGATGACAAAAAAAGGAAAATGAACAATGTTAGAGAGGATATGAGAAAGCTGGGACATAATGCACAATTGGTGGATTTATGACTTAATTCAAGCATTCTGGAAAGCAACTTGTAACTTTGCCCAAAAGGCAACCAAACTGTGTGTGTGTGTGTGTGTGTGTGTGTGTGTGTGTGTGTGTGTGTGGTGTGTGTATATATATATATATATATATATATATATATATATATATATAGATGCAGCAATACCACTATAAAGTCTATATCTCAAAGAGAACATAAGAAAGGGGGAAATATCCACATGTACAAAAATAGTTACAGCAGTTCTTTTTGTAGTGTCAAAGAACTGGAATTGAGGGGATGCCCATCAAATGGGGAATATGGGGAATGGTAGAACAAGTTATGGTAATTGATATGGAGTTCTATTATGGTAATTGATATGGAGTTCTATTGTTCTGTGAGAAATCATGAGTAGCAAGACGTTAGAAAAACCTGGAAAGACATGCATGAATTAATTCTAATTGATATGAACAGAACCAGGAGAACACTGCACACATTAATAGCAACATTGTGAGATAGATCAATCTGGATATTCAGTTCTGTGGTCAAAGACAACCCTGACAGAGAGATCTATTATGGGAAATTACATCCACATCCAGAAAAATAAACAAAAACTATGGAGTCTGAATTCAGAGAAAATCATACTATGTTTACTTTTTAAAGTTTCTTTTGTTCTTTTCTTTCTTTCTCATGTTTTTTCCCATTAGTTCTAATTCCTCTTTCATGACATGACTAATATGAAAATATGATAAACACAATTGTACGTATCCAACTTTTACCAGATTGTTCACTGCCATGGGGAAGGGGGAGCAAAGGGAAGCTGCCAGAAAAATGTGGAACTCATAAATTTGCAAATGAATGAATGAATGTTGAAATCTACTTTTGCCTATAATTTGAAAAAAATGAATAAAAAAATTTAAAATTATTTTGCATATTGTGAGAAGATTAACTATTAGAGAAGCAGTTTGTTTTAGCAGTTTGGAGATCAAAGACAATCCTGATAGACTGTTATGGACAATGCCAACCATGTCCAGAGGAAAAAACTATAGAAACTGAATGTAGAGAAACATATACTCTGACTTTTTAAAACATCTTTTATGTTTTTTCTTTCTCATGAATTTTCCCTTTAGTTCTAATTCTTCTTTCACAACATGGCTAGTGTGGAAATGTATTCAATAGAATTGATAATGTATAACCTATATAATATTGCTCACTGCCACAGGGAGGGGGGACAGAAGGGATGGTGGCAGAAAAATGTGGAGCTCAAAAACTTGATGAATGTTGAAAACTATCTTTGTATATAATTGGTAAAACTAAAAATAAATTTAAAAGACTATTTTTTCCATTTGTGCTCTTGATTTCAGGACATTTCTTTATCACCCTGTTACTACCATGTATCTTCAATTTTCCACTTTCACTGGCTCCTTCCTTTCTACCTACAAACATACTTAGATTTCTACTAAATTTGTTATTATTGTTGTTGCCTATCCCAAGCATATTTCCAAAAGAAAATAGTAAAAATTACTTAATATACTAGCATACATATGTCACTTTGTATTTTCTTAATCATTAGTTAATATAAATTAGATTTAATATAATTAAATTACTAGATTTAATCTTATCATTTGATAACTCCATTGTCCATATGCGATTGCTTTTACGAAGCCTTTATTTATATTTCTTATTTTTTATGGACATTATTCTTTTGCAATTTTTCCAATTTGTGTATCTTCAAATGTCTTCCATTGATTTTCTGGATTCCATCATATTCATTATCATTTCAACAAGATAAAATTATATTCTATTAATATATCATAATAACTTTTACCATTCCTTAATCACAGATTGCTTGCAACTTTTTTGATATTATAAATAGCACCATTTTGAATATTTTTATCCATATGGATTCATTATTTTTCAACATAAATCTATGAATCTTTAATCCCTTCAAAGTAGTAATCCATTTCTCTTCTTTATTCCTTTCTCCCCTTTACTGCGAAAACTCTTTTGTTGAAAGATGAACCAACCTACATATAGTGTCTTTAACTATTTGACTGTCCACTCTTTAGATATTTGCATTCTTGCTACCTCCATCAATATTCTATTGAAATTGCTTTTTCAAAAATCATTGATGATCTCATAAGTGACAAATATAATGTCCTTTTATTAGTCCTCATTTTCTCTTGATTCTTTGAAAGCTGAATTCTGTAGCCAACTTACTTGGGCTATCAGGTAATGCTTATCATCACACATATTCAGAATTCTTCAGGTGATTCTATCTCTTCTTGAACAAGGATATCAATTAATTCCAGGATCAGGTCACATTAAATGGGAAAGCTGAAGACTAAAATGCTGTATACCATAGTCTATTCTCAGTTTCTCTTATTGAACTAAGTTGAACTTTGAGGGATAAAGTAGGGAATAGAGGGAAGATTAATAAGAGACAGTTGACCATTACAACTCATAATTCATCACTGGGGAAAGCATTTTTGAAACTTTCTTTTACACATTTCCTCAGTGGCTTAAAGCCATTTTTCATAAGTACAAACCATTTATTTGTTTCTGGGTTTTTTTGGCTATAAACTACAAAGAATTATCTATTTTTACTTCTGATTAGTGGGATCTTTAATTCAGAATAAAATGAGCAACTTGCAAAAGCCTTTCATACTCAGTTGTTTACCATAGCTGATAATCTATGCTATCATCAATAATGTCAAAAACAAACAAAAACAAGCTTTATTGTTATTCTACTTTGGGACTACTACTTCATGTTTAATTTCAGTGAACTGAAACATGATAAAGTGTAAAATATTTTTAAAAATACTTATTCATGATATAGTAGACATATTCCTTCCTTCACTTCTTCTACCATCAGTCCCTCAGTTCCTACTGCTGTTAGCTATTTGACTCCCACTATCTTGCTTAAAACAGCCCCAAACTCAAACACCAATTTGAATTTTTAAGTAAGTACCCATTGTGGTTCTGATGGCTTAGCCTAGTCAGCCTTTCTTTTTATCCAACTTTATTTTGTAAACTAGATCCAGTAACTACACTCTTATGTTGTTTTTTAAGGCAAGGTCCTGGTTATATTCCTGTTCTAAAAAGCAATGAAATTCAGGTCATCAGACTTGAGTTTGCTTTTCAGAGCCTCAATTTCCTTATGTCTAAAATAATGGAATTATACTAAATGACATTTCCAGTTCTCCATCTCTGATCCTATGTATCCTATAATTAGGGCAGAGTTAGGTTTAGGAGGATCAAGCTGCTATGCTGGTCTCCTAGTCAATACCTTATTTCCTCTAAATCTAGTATCCTGCTTTTTCTCTCAAAAGTTTTTCTGTATACTAGCATCCTCATTTGAAGTTTAATATCCATAGTGCTTTTCCACCATTTGCAACCTAACCTGTCTTGAAACTTCCAAATACCTGACTAGATATTTACCTGTTGTTTCTATTAGATCAAATTAGGTACCTGTAAATGTCTAATAATAGATCTCCTTGCCCCTCACCCTCTTCCTATAATGTGCCCACAACATCCTTCTAAATTAAAATAAATAAATAAATAAATCTAATCTACATTAACATTTTCTTAAGTCTATATGATATATAAATCAAACCATTATTTGGAGCACTTTGCTGATTTCTAAGGTGTAAATGATCAATATGATAATGTAAAAATCAGTTATTAAGACTAGGTTTAATCTGACTCCAGTATTCCTACCCCCAGATCTTTCAGTCACTATTTGTCCACTCACTTTCTTTTTTTTTTTTTGCAAGGCAAATGGGGTTAAGTGGCTTGCCCAAGGCCACACAGCTAGGTAATTATTAAGTGTCTGAGACAGGATTTGAACCCATGTACTCCTGACTCCAGGGCCAGTGCTTTATCCACTGTGCCACCTAGACTCCCCTTTGTCCACTCACTTTACAGGACAACGTATAACTTGTGTGGGCCATTAAGACTTTACCAGAGATAGGGATTTTGGAGATCACCCTAGGATTGTCTTGGAGTATGCTGTTCTACTAAAGTCTAAAATAGTATTCTAGCATAGGTTCTGTCTGCCACAGTTTTATTTAATCTGAATCATTTCTACCTCCTCCCTATCTACTATCAACCTCTCCTAGGTGCCAAAATTATTCCTTATGTAATTAAAGAAAAAGATTCAAAGGAAAGTGGTCAACCATAACAGATCTAAAACTGTATTGTAAAATGGGAATCATCAAACCTATTTGATGCTGGCTAAGAAATAGAGTGGTGGACCAGTGGAATAAATTAGTCACAAAAGAAACAGTAGTAAATGATTTCAGTAATTTATAGTTTGATAAACCTAAAGCTTCTGGTTTCTGGTATGAGAACTCACTATTTAACAAAAACTGCTGGGAAAACTGGAATATAATATGGCAGAAACTAGACAAAAACCAACATTGTGCAGCCTATACCAAGATAAGGTCTAAATGGGTACAAGATTTAGACATAAAGGGTGATACAATAAGATAATTAGGATAGTATGGAAAAGCTTATGTGTCAGAACTATGGAGAGGAGAAGAATTCATATGCAAACCAGAGATTGAGAATATTATACAATACAAAATATATAAATTTGATTAGATTAAATTTAAAAGGTTTTACACAAACAAAACCTAATGCAACTAGAATTAGAAGAAAACAGAAAGCTGGGAAATAATTTTAATAGTCAGTGTTTCTAATAAAGGCCTAATTTTTAAAATATAGATAACTAAGTCAAATTATAAGACTTTGTCATTTCTTGGTTGATAAATGGTCAAAGAATATGAAAAGAGTTTAGAAGAAATTACAGTTATCTATAGTCATGTGAAAAGATGCTCTAAATCACTATTGATTAGACAAATGCAAATTAAAGCAACTCTGAAGTATCACCTATTACTTCACACCTACCAGATTGATCAATATTAAAAATAAAGAAAATGACAATATTGGAGCGGATGTGGGGAAATTAGGACACTAATGTCCTGTTGGTGGAGTTGATTTATCTCTTATGTATCTCTTTCCCTTAATCCTAATTCCTCATACTGAAAATGATTAATCTGAAAACATGTTTATTCTAACTTTGCTGCTGAGTGGAAGGGGAAGGGATGGTGGAAGGTAATTTTGTAATGTAAAAATATACATGTGCATATGGAAAAAATAAAAATAAATAAATAAATGAATAGATAAATAAATAAATAGATAGATAGATGATAGATAGATAGATAGATAGATAGATAGATAGATAGATAGATAGATACAAAGAGAGGAGAAAAAGAAGAGGAGGAAAAAGAGATGGGAGAATTGGAAGGAGATGCAGAACAAAAACAAAATAACACTAGCAAGGAAAAGGAAAAGCAAGAGGAGGAGGAGAAGGAAGATGAGGAGAAAGGAAGGAAGGAAGGAAGGAATGAAAGAAGGAAGGAAAGGGTTTCAATGTGCTAGTACTATATTGTATGTCCATCTGCACTTCCATCTTATCTTATTTTTTTGTCATTTGAATAGTATGTCATGGAAGAATTCAAAAATTTCTAAAAAATTAAAAAAAAAGAATTGGAAATTGTGGGGCTGCCCACAATTGGGGAATGACTGAACAAGTGGTGGTATATGAATGTTATGGAATACTGTTTTTCTTTAAGAAATTATGAGCAGAATGATTTACATGAACCGAATGCTGAAAGTGAGCAAATGCAGGAGAACATTATATACATTAAAGCAATATAGTGTGAGGATCAATTATGATAGACTTCCCTCTTCTCACCAATACAATGATTAAATAAAATTCCAAAAGACTGGGGATGGAAAATGCCTTCCACATCCAAAGAAAGAACTATAGAGTCGAAGCAAGCCAAAACATAGTATTTTTATTTTTTAATTTGTTTTTTTTCCCCTTTTGTTCTCATTCTTCTTTTGCAAGATGACTAAGGGAAATGTGTTTAACATGATTGGAATTGTATAATTTATAACAGATTAGTTGCTGTCTTGGGGAAGGGGGGGAATAGAGGGATGGAGAAAATTTTGAAATTAAATCTTACAAAAATGAATGTTGAAAACATTACAAAAACTTGAAAACTTTATATGTAATTGGAAAAAGAATATTAACTGGAAAAAAAGGATTAGTTCCAGCTCTGATACCATACTTTATGTCTGCTTTAAGAATTCCCCTTATGATGACTACTGTTGCAAAGATTTGGATGATCTGGAACCTCTATGTTCAGTGTAGTTTGGACTACCTACTATTCTGTTATTTTTTTAAATGCACTTGAAGCACAGGAGCATCAAGATTTTCTAAATTAAAACATACAAATACACACACATATAAATTCACATGTTTTGGGCAGGTATATATATATATACATATATGTGTATGTGTATATGTTTTAAATTATGTTAGAATTACAACTCAGAATACAAGTCTAAAATATACACATAGACATTAATTGTGTAGATTTTTACAAGGCCAAAGTTCAGAAACTGACACATTTTTCTTATATCTACATGTTGTATTTATGTAATTTACAATACATGTATTATGTGTGTGAGAGACAGACAGACAGACACTGAGACAGAGGGAGAGACAGGCATAGAAAGAGAGCATATGAATATTTTTATTTGTTTGGGAAAACCAGATTATGATGCTGGACAATTTAGCCAGCTTCCTAAAATGACCAGTTCATAAGCAATAACATCATAGTCAGTTTTTTTGTATTACTTTGATCTGAATTTCTATTATAATTAATGTATACACACACACATAGACACACACACATGTGCACACACACACACACACACGAACACATGGTTTTCTGATACTCAAAATACTGGACTTTTCTCCAAGAAACCTATGCAAAAAAGTCATATTTGAAGACTTTTTTGGACTAAGTCAATGTTATATTCTATTCAGTCACTATATAACAAACAACAGTCTTGCAATTATTAATTTCATAATAACTATTTGAGAGAACACAAAAGACTGATAAGCTACTTCTCTTGTGAATGAGTTTTCTTTGCACCTTGATTTGTCCTTCAAGCCATCTGTCTATCTTCAACATAAAACAGTATAAAGAATTGATGTCAAGAAAATATTTATGTTTTGTTCCTGGGTGTGTGTGTGTGTGTGTATACATATATATATATATATATATATATATATATATATATATATATATATATATACATACATACATATGAAACACTAAATACCTGAGCTACTAGAAAATGACACACAATTTGTACCAAAGAGGTGAGAAATTGCAGGACTCTATTATTTCTGGCCAGGAAAAATAAAGAAAATTGCTTGAAGAACACAGAAAAGTTGTAGGAAAATGTTCAGCAATTGCAGATGGATTGCTACTTCATGAGGTATTTTCTTTTTATTATTTTTATCTTTAAATAGAATATGTGGGGTTCCATTTATGCTGCTACTCAGAGTAAATTTGGCTTTCATCTTTGCTCTGTGCTCCTCATTCAGATTCTGCAATTGATGTCAGGCCCAGAGGAACACTGAAGTTAGCACAAGAAGACCAGAGCTGTACAATTGTGTAACTAAGGAAAAGTATGAAGCTTCAACATGAGGAAAACTATTTCTGTTATTTATGAGATTGCATTGTTTTTGGTTCTTCACACAACTGGGCAAGCTCCTCCCTCTCAAATATTAAGTAAAAACCAAAAGAATCTCAATTACTTTGAGAAAGGGCTATGATTCTAGAAGAATATAGAAAGATTTAAGTCCAAAAAGAAATGGAAAACTTTTCCCCTAAATATTTAATATATTTTTATTTTCTCTCTCTGAAACTTTACACACACACACACACACACACACACACACACACACACATATACTGCAATCAGGGTTATTAATCCTGGTGCCATTTATGGCATGTGTGCATATATATATATATGTATATACATATATATATATATGTATATATATATATATATATATATATATTTATGACCTCCAATCCAACCTGACTGAGTTCTCATTGTGATGTGAATGTGACCTTAGGATTGTGAAGATTATACTAGTGTAACATAAACCCTGGAATACCCTGTTATGTTGAAAAACCTTTGAGTTAGTACCCAGTGATGACAAACCTAGCTAAGTCTGGAGATGTTCGTCAGGTCCAAAGTTTGGACTCCAGGTGGTAATGTCTTTGTGGCAACAGCTTCTCATGAACCAATCAGAAGAAGTGGAAAAGACACAATTTGCATCAGTAGAGGAGGTACCCAGCCTGAGGATATCCCAGGTCTTTTGAAGGGTTTTCTCTCTGATATTTAAATTCTCTTTGGCACTTTCTATAATGACTACTTTAATATTCTGTTGGAATACAGTTCTGCTCATGTATGATAATTTCTTAATTTCCCTGCCCCTACCCTCTCTCTTTATTGCTAAGTATCACTTGCAAATAAAATGAGATTTTTGTTTTTAAGCCCTCAACTGTCCTGCTGCTCAATTTCCAGCCGAAGTTATAATCTTCTGTTTGGGATACCATAGTTGATTACCCTAGAAATAAATGTGATACTCATTATCCACCATTTGTGACAAGGATGGGGAAAGACTGTGATTAAATAAAAATTGGCTTGGGCTGTTTTGCAGATCTCTAACCACAATATTTTAAGGATTTCAGCAAAATTCATTTGTTGGTATTTTAAAGTGTGTGCTTGCTCTCATATTGCCACCTATTTTTCCAGGTATGGTATGAAAAATTTACCCTGTCAGTCAGTCAGTCAAAAGCATTTATCAAGCTTTCACTGTTTGTTGAATTGTTTACCAGGTACTGTGAGGCAATACAAAGGAAATAGAAACTCTGAGAATTAATTGGAGAAAGATGGGCATTTAATTAATAAACATTTTAGTAACTTTTGCACAATTCAAATCTCTGTGTGTTGAAGATGATATCAGAAACACAACTAGGAATTTGGGTGGCACTTGAGGATAGAGGTAAGGTTATAAAGCCCAAATCATGGTCCTAGCAACCTAGGACCATGTGATGCAATTGTCAAGATGTCAGCAAAAGCAGTTCCAGGATAGGAAAATCATAATAATGGCAACTTTGTTTGGTATCATCCAAGAGTTAGATAGAAGGGAAATTCTCCCCTTCCCCAATACACAGCATAATTTCATCCAGGTGGTTTTTTGGGTGAGTGATTCCCCTCTATTACTTTTTCTTTGTCTTATGATCCTCCTCAGTCTCAGATAGAATGTGCTCCTTGCACCAGATGTCAGGTCTAGAGGAAGCCTAGGTAGCTCTGTTTTAGTTATAGCTCTGCTCTCATCTAATCTTTTTCATGTAACCAAAGAATTATAGCATCCATGTATGATAGATTTATCTGATTCTGTTACAGCTCCTAAGACATTAGACCTGTTTCTACTTCTGAATCTCTCCACTCTTCAAGCTATCCTCAACATCTGCCTGGTCTGAAAATATCACTCTTCTATTCTATAAATTCTCCTTTTCCCCTGTATTTCTAGTATAAAAGACAAATACCTCTGTTCATCTTCTAAAGTCCTTTACAACCTAGACCCAGTCTCCCTTGCTAGACACATTGTATATTACCCTGTTCTCACAATCTACTGCCTAATCAACTGGACTCTTTACTTTTCTTCACACTTGGACAAACTTCTTACCATTTCTTTGATTTTTCATTTATTGCACACTTGACCAGAACTACATTCTTTTTTTCAGAACTACATTCTTTCCTTTACCTCTGCCTCATGGAATCTCCTACTTCCTTCAAGACTCAATTGATATAACACCTTAGACAAAGTCTTTCATTACCCCATCCATCCAACTGCTAGGGCCCTACTTTTCTTTACCAATTTCTAACCCCATGTCTGCTGTGTGTGTAGCTGAGGGTTTTCATGAGTGAAAGGAAGCATAGTTAATATTCTTCTAAGGTTTTCAGAATTTGACTTACCACTTGCAATCCAGGCAGTCTGTGTGAAGCCTTTTATCTGTAATGCATACAAATGTATGAAGGTTAAAATAAACCTTGAGAAGTATCTTATAGAGGAAAATAAGTCAGGCAAGGACAAGATGGGTCCTGATAGGTGTATTTGGAAAAGAAAAGTGAAGTCAAACCTTAAGGGACATATCTATAAACCTTTATATTGGATAGGGTGAGACTAGTGGATCACTGGAGCTTGTAGGTTCTGTTCTATAGCTTGACTAAAGTTGATGGTATGTTCAAATTAAGTCAAACACCAATATAATAAGCCCACAAGAGGTTGAGGGTGAGGGTGGATTTTGGAGAGGAATGACATAAAACTGCCTATAAAAGAACAAACTAGCCCAGGTTGTACTAGATCAAAACTTTCAGGTCAATCAAGCAGTGGGATAGGGTCTATGAATGATCCTTACATTTCTAGATGTGGCACAATAGGTATATACATCAAAAAAGAAAAAAAAGGAAGGAAAGAAAAAAAGAAGACACCAAAAAGTGACTTTTAGAAGAAGAGGCCAGAGTAATTGGCCCATTTGTATAATCTATTTACTTTTCAGTCTACTAATAATTACTGCTTTCCAATAGTGAAACGACTCATTCAGAGTGTGATGGATTTTCAATCACTGGAGGCCTTCAGGGAGAGACTGGATTACTACGGGATTTGGTACAGAAGTTCTCTGTTCAGGAATGTGCTGAAATAGAGTCTAGGATCCCATCTGATCCTGAGATTTTGTAATTCATGTTATGTTAACCTGGCACAAATAAATGCAGACATACTTTCATGCATATATACATACTAAATTCCCAGGTATAAATACCAAGTGCAAAAATAATCAATTCCATCTCATATTTATTATATTGGGACAATACTTATCTTTAACCTCCAACTACATTTATATAATTTACTTACCTAACACTGTGGCTTTTTAAGTTTGAGTAAAGTAGAAAGAAAAGGAATATGAATTTATTAAGCACCTGTGTATCACACATCATACCAAAATTTTTACAAATATTATTTCATTTGATCTCCATAATAACCTTGGAGGTAGGTGCTATAACAATCCCCATTTTATTTAAAAAATGAGGAAAATAAGAGATTAGGTGATTCACATAGGGTCACACTGTTAGTGAGTTTCTGAAGCCAAATATAAATTCAGGTCTTTTTGACGTTTTTTAACTCTATTGTTCTATGCATTCTTTGAGATACCTGGGAATGTGTTTGACGTAATGCTGACAAAAGAATTACTATTGACATCATTCAGAGGAAGACAGTCCACAAAATATGCCCTTCTCTCTATACCCTGAAAATGTCTTTGCTTCTGTAATTCCTCTGAAGTATCCTTGTCTATTAAAATCTTTAGTACCCTTTCAAATCCAGATGAATTTCTAACTTTTTATGCTTACTGCTATATATACTGATTTCTCTCTTATTGGCACTCCCATAACATTAATTAGACATACCAATTTACCACCAATTACATGTGTTACTGTATTATCCTTTAATTATTACATATGTGTTATTCTTTTCTTGACAACTAAAATATAAACTCTTTGATAGCAAAGACCACATATGCTCATAGATATAACAGGTTAAAAGATTTTAGAACCCCAAAAGTTCAACTTCATCATCAAGCAGATAAAGAAATCGAGACATAGAGATGTCAAATGATGATTAAAATAGGGAGGAGGAATTTGAACTCAAGTCTTCTTGATGCCAAGACTAGTGTCCAATTTATTACAGTATACAGTCTCTTTTGGTGCAAACATTCTATGATTTTTTTGTATCCTACAAAATATCTATAACAGAATTTTATGATTTGAAGGCATATTAGCAGTCACCTCATTCAATTCATATTAGAAAAATATTATTATACATTCAATCAGTGGCAAAACAACCATTTCTTAAAAGACCACCGATGTGAGTGAAACCCATTCCCTTCTGAAGCAGACCATTTTATTTTGGAATAGCTCAAATTGTTAGGAACATTTTTCTTATATGCAGTCTAAATGTGTCTCTATGTTCAAAAAGAATATACTAAATTCTTTTTCTACCAACTTTGAAGTCAGTTATCTATAATATTCTACCTCCCCCACTCTTAAAAGTCCCTTTTTCACACTAAACATTTTAAGATCCTTCAACTAATAAACCTCATACGATATGAATTTGAGACTTCTATAAACTGGATTGAACACCACTGTATATTCTCCAACTTATGGTACCTCTAACACAATTTTGGTGACTCAGTAAGTTCTTCATAAATAATGATATATGAATAATAACTTGGAGCAAATGTAGAAGTTCAATTTCTTATACCATTTTTTTATCAACATAATGTATATTCCTCATGCCTTAGTCTTTCTGAAAACTCATTTGGTGTTTTCTTAGAAAAGATACTGGAGTGGTTGACTACTTCCTTCTCAAGATCATCTTACAGATGAGGAAACTGAGGCAAAAAGGGTTAAGTGATTTGCCCACTGTTACACAGCCAGTAAGTGTTTGAAGCCACATTTGAACTCAGGAAGAGGAGCCTTCCTGATTCCAAGTCCATCACTTTATCCACTGCCCTACCTAGCAGCTCAGCAACATAATAAATATTATACAGAACAGAAACCTACTGTGGGCTGGGAATGGAAAAAAACATTACTTCAAAAGGCAGTCCTTAAGAGATCAACCAGTTATTGAGTATCTGCTTATAAAGTTATTCTTGAGAAAAATCTCACTGAATCAGAAGGTCAAATGCTTAATTTGGGGTGCATGCTTTAGTGTGCATAATTATGTGTTGCTGAAAATATAATAATCATGATGATGATGATGATGATGATGATAAAAGTGATGATTATCATTTATATAACAACTTAAATTTTGCTTCATATCTTACATTTGTTAACTCATTTGATCCTCAAGTTTATCTTTGCAATCTGGGCTATTCTTATCTTCAATTTACAGATCAGGAAATCTATATACAAAGAAGTTAATGGCTTGCTCAGAGTCATATTGCTAGTAAGTTTGAGGCAGGATTCAAATACAGATCTTTTCAGTCCTATTTTCCATTTACTTCATCACTTTGCTGCCTTTTGAAATTAAAAGCAAACAAAAATACTTATATTTACCATAGATTGTTTATTGTTTTTGTTTGTCTGTTGTTCTCAAAGAGGAAGATGACATCAGTAAGGTGCTGTCTTGATTTGCAAGTGAATTCAATAAGAAACTAAATAGTAGCCACTTCCTAAATGAGCTTCTCTTTTCAAAATTAATGGAAATAAACCCTGGACACCCCAAACCTGCCCCCCTCTGCCATTTCTTAACCTAAGTAACTAAAAAGGAAACAAAACAATAACAATCTGAGATTGAAAGTCGTATGTTAGTATAATGCCCTATGTTTGAGGGAACTATCATTTCTCAAAACCGTCAATACTCATGGAATCCTGCCTGTGTTTTCAATGTATCCTGGGGTGTTAGAGAATGGCAGAAGATCATGTCATTGAATTTCTAAAGTGCCTTGTGTTTTTCCAGATGATTTTAAAGGCATCACTTTTTTCAAAATGTATATACATATATATATATATATATATATATATATATATATATATACACACACACACACACACACACACACACACACACACACACATATATATATATACATATATATATGTATATATATATAAATTTTTAAGAAAGTTTTTATGGGTGTTGTCACTGACTTTTGAAACAACAAAATCCAAAAGGAGAATCAGGTCAGAAAGGAGACAGAGGGACCCAAGCATAATCTAACTGCTGCCAAAGTGACACATCTGTGATACAGTTAGGTTTCCCTAAGTAAAGACTGAAATTCCAAAAAGGGAAGTTGAGTTCACATACCTAAAATCACATTCATAGTTTTCTCCCATTCTATGAAACTCTCATGCAATTTCCTCCATATGACAATTTTCAGATCATCAGACCTAGCATCTTAGAGTCACATTACCAACGATTTGATTCAGGTTTCCCTTTAAAAATTGTTCATTACATATATTCTGAACTGTCTCTTTAGAAGAAACACTAGAGAGAACAGGTAGTATTGTGGATCAACCAAGCCCCCAAATGGGAAGAAATAAACAACAAGACAGAAACAAAATGTCCCTTAAGAGGCAGTTTGCAAACTCTTCCTTGTTTGCTGTCTATTGCCTGTTTTTAAATAATGCACAAATCAACTTCAGTACCATGGAAATAATCAACATAGGATCAAAACCTGGAGTTTCTAGTGGAGCACAAATCAAAAGCCATAGGAATCCAGCAGCTGGAGTCTGTCTCATTATTTCCCTGTGCTTTGATGTGCTTTTCAGCCAAGTATCTTAGAGAATTACTTGCAGATATGTCTATCTACAAATTCTACATTGCTTACATATTATAGTTTCCAGCAGAGATAAATACTGTAACTGAGTTCTCATTTTCAAAATAGAAATTTCCCTCCTTTTTTTATCTTCTATTAAGCACAGTCTTGTAAATGACAGAATTGAAAACCAACTGCATCTAATAAGGGAATCAACTTTGTTATTGACTCTGGGCTCCTAGTTTCCATTAGATCATCCATCATACTTTTATTATGTGATCAACTGCCTAATTAATTTTGTACTGGGGTATTTAGACAGAATACTGAATGTTTCAGTGGGGTTTTGCTATAATCCTGCACCTGCGGCCTCAGAGATTTCGATTGCCTCCTATCATAAGTTTATACTGTGCCTATAATCACTTCAGCTTTAGTAGGATTCCAGCTATTCAGTCCGCTGAAATACAGAGATATTTAATTTCAGAGGCACCAGAACATTTGCATCTGTGGTTGTTTCTTTGGACTTTAATCAGATCAAAGTTATTGCAAGATATTAGGAGTGTTAGATACAATATTTTGTACAGACAGTTTTAGAGGATAAATCAGACACTGTTTTGATTTTTCTGTGGTTCTCTGTTAATATGAACAGATGCAATCATGCTATTGTATAAAGTCTCGATTGCTAGCAGTGTTTGATTTTGCTACCATTCTGTAGTGATAAAGATAATATGATATCCTATATAGCTATAAAGATAGTTTTGTGTTCTGTATTGTATAAATAAATGCCACAGATTAAGAAATAGCTCACTTTAGCTCATTGGACATTGGACATTTTGAGATGCTAAGTTAGAAGAATCTCAAAAGGAAAAATTAGATGTTACTGATGGTCACTTATAGAAAATTCTAGCTCATGTGACACATTTTGATTGTCCTATTTTCTTCTACCTTTTACTTGGATTTTATTCAGTAAAATGGAATTTATATTCTAGCTTAAGACAGTTGTAAGCATAAGGTTAATTAATGGAAAATCCTATATTGCAAATACAACTCAGTAAATATTTATTGTTTATGGTACGACAACTCTTTTATTTATTTGGGAAAAAAAGAAAGGAAGTCTCTTTAACCTTGACCTGTCCATGGAATTTGGCAGTAATCCAGAATGAGTTCCTTTACAACATAATCCCATGGCAAAAAAAGTCTGGAATAAAATATATGCATTAATTTGTCCTCTTTGACTAAATCTGTGAATAGTGAAAGGTTCTTTCTGAGTTTGTCATTTAAAAAAAAATTACCTTAAGGTAAAAGACTCCATTCAAAGGGAATACGGACAATGAAAGCTTCAGAATTCCTCAGATCTGTTAAGGGCATCCCTATTTTGGCATAGAAAACATAAATATCTTAACAATATGCTTATGACTTTCAACCAATGAATGAATGAATTAGGTACATTCACCTAGGAGTTAGCAACAGTAAGGGAAATATTGCTATGGAGTGGCTATGACTGCTCCTGAGCTCCAGTCACCCCCTTTACTTCAGCAACCCCTAAGCATTCATGTAGTTTGAAAGAAAACTAGGAAAACTACATTCGACTTAAAGAATGGGTTCTTGTTACCCTGAGGCTGAGAGCCTCCAGAAACTTTCCTTCCCTTTGGCTTCTTGTTCAAATCTTTGAGCACAACTTGTTACAAAAATTTCTTGCTACTAAATCAGATTTTTCCAAAATTTACAATCCCTTTTCTGTGGAACTGCTAAGCTTCTAGACATAACCTAACCAAGGACTAGTTAGTATTTAGCATTTGTTGCCAAATACTGCCTGAAAGTTCATTATTAAGAAAAACTCCCTCTAGAGAATCAACGCAGATGCCTTCCATCTTGATGTCTGCCCAACTTCAAATTGTGCTGAGTGCTGGTCCTTAGAACCTGGATTGCACTGTCTAGTTGCAAGTGTCTACAGCTGCTATGAGAGGTGAAAATGAGAGCAGTGCTATAGTTCTTTTATTAAATTTGATTCTACTTTTAATTATTTTATTTATTACTATAATAATAGGCCTAGAATGTTAGCTATGCTAACTCTTGAAGCAGGATTAAAAGTAATAGCTAAGCAAGGCAGATAGAATGATCAATCTAATCTCAGTAGAGATTTCTTTATGTTGGAGAATTTAGTGGGGGTTGGAGGGGACTACATTTGTAGAGTGATATGTCATTAATGTGTGAGTTGGTTTTGCTCAACTGTTTCCTTCTCCCACCTCATTTTATTTGAACAATGCGAGTAGGAGAAAATATATTTAGAAATGACTATGATTTAAAGACTAATAGTGATTAAGCAAACATTTAAGAATCAATATTTTAGCATGAAATTGGGAGGAGGATTGGGCAGCAAGTAATATAACATCATATACATTCCTTTATTACATAGATATTTTCATTCAATAAAACTATTGCCTATAAGCCAAAAAACCTAAAATTGATTCTAAAATGCCTTTTTGTTTTTTCTTACTGATTGTCTCTCTGCTTTGAATGTTGTCACTTAATTTCCACCCTAGTTCTCCACTAGCTAGTTTTCTACCCATTCTTTGGCACATAACTGAAATGTTGCTTTTTTTAAGAAGCAAATTGTCAATTTGTCCTCAGTACCTTATTATTCTACACCTATGTCCTACAATAGAAAATCTGCTTTCTATTATAGTTTTCATTTGGAGAATATCTTATACTCCTTTTATATCACTCTTCCCCTGCCATTTTATGTTCTTTAAAGGCAAAGTCTATGTCTCTGTTTGCCTCACAGTACTTAGTAAAATTTTTACTTCTCTTCTCCAAGCTCCCTCATGTATTTTGTAAATGCTCAATAAATATTTTCCCCAATAAATTGAATCTTCTTTGTGTTTTCTGTTAGGAAATCAAAAAATAAAACAAAAAACATTTAAAAGGTCAGCTATAAAGGTCAATTAGGTGGTGCTAGACCTAGAGTCACTAAGACTCATTTTCTTGAGTTCAAATCTGACTTCAGAAACTTATTATTTATATCACCCTAGGCAAGTCACTTTACTCTGTTTGCCTCAGTTCCTCATCTGTAAACTGAGCTGGAGAGGGAAATGGCAAAAATTTCAATATCTTTGTCATGAAAAGACAAAATGGGATCACAAAGTGTCCAACACAACTGATTCACCTGAACAATCATAACAAGTAATATTATTTATTAACACCTCTCCAAATTCCTGTTTGTTTTTGTTTTTCCCCAGTTGTGAATTAAGTGGATAGACACATGAAAGGGAAGGGGAATAAAATCTTTATCCAACTCTGAAGCTTGTTCTTTTGCCTAAAGTAGAAGCCTTCAAATCCAGAACTAAGTATATGGCTTATGCCTCCATTGCAAGGCTTGGGATCCAGGAGTAAAGTCCTGAATGGTAGCATTAATTCTCCTTCAGCTAACAGCTTTGACATCTCACCTTTAACAATTAGCAGTCTTCCAAATTGTAAACAGTGACTTGCTGTCTAAAGGTCTCTTTGGTTACTCATGAAGTTGAAATTAAGGCATCTTGCTATTTAGAGCTAGCAAACCAGAGGAGGAGGAAGAATTGTATGTGTGTTTGTGTGTGTGTGTGTGTGTGTGTGTGTGTCTGTGTCTGTGTGTGTGTGTGTCTGTGTCTGTGTGTGTAGAGTACTGTATTATTGTAATAATAAAAATTCATTTCAACAATTTTGAATCTACTTCAATTTAAAAAGTTCATTTCCCTTTAACGTTCGTTCCACCCCTGTAAGAATTTGATCTGAAGCACATCCTATTTTGCTACCTAAACGAATGATTCCTTTTCCTCTTAGTTATCCTGCTTAGGAATATGGACTCCTACTTTTGCTTATCAGTGCTAAAAAGGGGTAATGGACTAATTTTCTACATTTTCTGTCCTATTGCCTGTCTTCGAATTCCATGCTGCAACAACTGTTTTAATCACAGTTGAGGAGTCAGCACAGCTTCAGAATCCAAGTTAGTCCAACAGTACATTCCAGCAGCTGAACCCTGCCTTTCCTAGTCATAAATGAAAGCTGCACTTGCATGGGGACACTTCTTTCTGTTTAAGAAGTGATGTGTGTCATGCATCCAAATGGGCCAATTAAAGTAATTCCTTTCTTGCTGTAAGCTGCTGACAATCTAGCAAGATCTGCCTGCTTTTTCTTGGATGTTTAAAAAAAAGAAAGATAAAGAGAAGTTCACACACTCTTTCCTCTTATTCTGATCAGCTGGGGTTGGAGAATGTCTCTGTGTGTTTTAGTGGAAAAAAGTGAGAGGATAATGGCGCTTCAGGTGCCCTGCTCTTTGGGTTGGTCCCATGTCATAGGGAGAGATAAGTCCCTTCAAGTAAGAGAGCATTTGTGCTGACAGGCTCCTGGTGACTTTTTATTCCAATTTACAAAGTAATAGGGTGAAGTGTTTTTATGACACCATGTGTGCCCTATTGGGGCGATAGCATAAGCCTTGATTAGCTCATCAGAGATCAAACTCCTTAACAAGTTACTGACAGATGCAGTTTTAAAACTAGGAACTAGGTCAGGTTTATTACCTACATCAATCCTTTTATATAGTAGGGCAGAGACAGAAAAGGAGAGTAAGAATGAGAGCAAATGTGTGCACGTGCACAAGATTGAGAATCCCACATTAAAATAATTCTGATTTACCAAACTAGAAACTTGTTTTTTTCTTTAAAAAGAAAGTATTATTACCCAAAGTAACAACTATTCAGATACCACTCTTACTTCTGAACTAAAATAGGCTTGTTCTACTTGTCATGCTTCTTTAAGAATAATTCCTTAAGATGCTTTTATCTGAAATAAATGAACACTGTTCTTTTGATGCTAATACTTTGGCCAATGAGCTAAGGGAGGTCAGATGCTGCCTTGACTTTTTTAAGAGCTAGTAGATCTCAATGACTTTTTTTTTACATTTCTTTTCATTTGGAGAAAATCTAGTTAGCTGAACATTAAAACAACATTAGTTGTGGTAAAACAAAACAAAACAAATAAACAAAATCAAAATTGAAGACCTGAAAGTTTTGATTTTTGTCTTAATTTTTCAGGTAGATTTTTCCATTAGGTCATCTGCTCTCTTTTTTATATCTTTCCTAGCATTCTAGTATTTTTCCTACTTCTGATAGCTCAGCAAGAGAAATGTAGATGTAGGACTGAGGTTTTTCTGTCGCCAAAATACAGCTTCCCAAGTACTAGGCCTTTGCCTTTGACAAAGACAAAAATAAGACTAAATGGGTAAAGAATACTGACCTTTCCTCTTTGGCCTATATATTTTTTTCTGTTCCAGTTCATCCTCTAGTAAACTTGAAAAGATCTTGGGAGTATCAAACCATAGGAGCTCTAAGACAGATAAAGTGTCTGTAACATAGGACTTTGATTTCTGGTCCAGACAGGTTAAAAAGGAAAGACCTACTCTTATCCTAGGGACACTGCCTGGCTTTTGTTAGCTGAATGTGGTGACTATGATGAAAGACTTGTCAATCTCTCCTTTTAAGGAAAAAGTTTTAGCTACTCCACTCTACCTAACTGAAGCTAAAATTGCTGGGCTACCCCTAATCATAAGAGTTTTCCAGTTAAACATTTGCCCAGTGATGAGTAATCTGAGTAGAGAAGAGCAAGATCAGGCCTGGTGGAAGAATATACTATGCAAAGATACCCTTTCCAAAAAAGCCTCACTTTCTACCTCTCTCCTTAATTTCTTTCTTTTTTTTTTGTTTTGCAAGGCAATGGGGTTAAGTGACTTGCCCAAGGTCACACAGCTAAGTAATTATGAAATATCTGGAATCAAATTTGAACTCAGGTCCTCCTGACTCCAGGGACGGTCCTCTTTCCACCTTGCCACCTTGCCACCTAGCCACCGCTCTCCTTAATTTCTTAAAAATGTCTTAAACTATATCATTCCATTAAGACAGTTCTCTCCAAAGTTATCAGTGGTCTCTTATTTGCCAAATACAATAACCTTTTTCTGTTTTTATTATCCTTGACCTCTCTGCACCCTTTAACATTATTGATTACTCTCTTCTTTTTTTTGTTCTCTTCTTTTTAGGTTTGTACTCTCTCCTGGTTTCTCATTCTACCTATCTGATTGCCCCTTTTCGGTTATCTTTAATGTATCATTTAGATCATAATCTGTAATTGTTGGTGTCCCTCAGGTTCTAGATTGAGCCTTCTCTTCTCCATCTATATTACTTCACTTCAGATCTCAACAGCTTCTGTGTCTTTATTTACTATCTCTATACTGATTATTCTCAAAGCAATCTATCCTGTCCAAAATTTCTGTTGATCTCCACTTTCACAGTTCAAATTGCCTTTCAAAGTATCTTGGATTGTTTGTCCATTAGACATCCTAGACTAAACATGTCTAAAACAGAATTCATTATCTTTTCCCTTAAATCCTAACTTCTATCTTTTTTGCTATTCTAAAAGATACTATCCTCCCAGACTCTCAAGTTCACAATCTAGGAGTTAGCTTGGATTCTTCACTATCTCTCACCCTACATATTCAACCTATTGCCAAGATCTGCTGATTTTACCTTCTAGCATCTCTCAAATATTCCTCTTTCTCTCCCCTAACACTGCCAGCACTCTAGTTCACTCCCTTATCACCTCACATCTGGACTTACTGCAATAACCTTTTGGTGAATCTTGCCAGCCTCAAGTCTCTCCCCATTCAAATGCATTCTCCATTCAGCTACAAAAATAATTTCCCTAAAGTACAAGCCCTTCCATGTCATCCCCCAACTCCAAAAACTCCAATGACTCTTTTTCCCCTTCAAAATCAAATATAGAATGCTGTATTTGTCATTCAAAGCCCTTCATAATCTAGTCTCTTTCTACTTGCCCAATCTTCTTATACTTTACTCCTTGCCATGTACTCTTCAGTCCAGAGACACTGGCTTCATTGCTGTTCCATAAACAAGACTTTCCATTTCTCAGCTCTGGACATTTTCTTTGGGTTTCCCCCATTCCTGGAATACTCTCCCTCCTCTGCTCCTCTGCTCTGCCTAATGACTTTACTGCTTTCTTTCTTTCTTCCTTTCTTTTTCTTTCTTTCTTTCTTTCTTTCTTTCTTTCTTTCTTTCTTTCTTTCTTTGTCTTTCTTTCTTTCTTCCTTTCTTTTTCTTTCTTTCTTTCTTTCTTTCTTTCTTTCTTTCTTTCTTTCTTTCTTTCCTTCTTTCTTTCATTCTATATATCTACATGTATATGTAGATATGTCTCTATACATGTAATCTATATCTATATCTATATACATATGTTTGCCTTTTTTGACTGCCCCCATTGGATTAAGAGCTTCTGAAGGACAGGAACAGTCTTGTGCCTCTTTTTTGTAATCCTTGCATTTACCATAGTGTCTGGAACATAATAGTCACTTAAATGTTTTAATTGTAGATTAAAGGATGGATGGTATCTATAAAAAAAAGACATCGGGGATCCTAACACGTTAGAGGTATGGTGAGCCCTTCATGAATACTTATTCTTCCAAATAATGGTATGTCTTCCTCAGTGAGTGTATCCTATACTTATGAGGGAGTGATGTCATATTATAAATCTTCTTACTATGCTATTAAATTTCACTGTTTGGATTGTGTCCCATGGCTATAGAAAAAAATAAACCTATTAGTGGGGCAAAGGGTCAATCAGATTTTTCTTTTAGTAGATATAGCCTGAAATCTTAAATATGGGATATTCTAGTGACCTTCATATGTGAGGGGATGTTTTTATAGGTGACAAAAAAAGAATTATACAGCCAAATAAAATAGCCACAACATTCTATATTTTGCCTCTCTATATATGTATATATACATATATGCAGCCCCAGAGATGTACACATATGTACATATAATCATGTACCTATATAGATACAAACATGCATATACACACACATGGGGAGAGGCAGTCCAGTGTAGTAGATAAAGATCTCACATTAAATAGAGGAATAAAAAAAACATGTCAAGTCCCTTTTCTGTTTCATATGTTAACTGTGTGAACATAAGTCAGGTGCTCAGTTATAACATTTCTCTAAGACTAATTTACAGAATAGTTCCTAATCCACATTAATAGAGGGACTTCCCTCAGCAGAAGTTCTCTACATGAATGAAATTGTATATGATCAAAAAAACAAACAAACAGAAAAGCATACAAACAAACACAAAAACCCAAACACATATATTCCTGGATTTTGGAAGGAATATCTTGATACTTGAGACTGATTCACACAACACCTTCAATTAAAAGACAGTTTTTTTGACCAGGTTAATAAAGACAGCTAAAGAAAAGCTAAAGATAGAGGTCTTGACATAACTGTATCCTGTAAAATTATGCTTCTGAAATATATTAATAAATTCCTATGTCTATCAAGCTTCTTCCAGAGAGACATTTAATTCATCTATATCACATACTGGGGAGATTCATGGTCCATCCAGAGGCAGAGTTTTTGCCAGATTACATCTCAATAGATATCATCCCTTTAGAATAGTGACTGATAGACAAGAGGGACAGAAGAACTGTTAGAAGTAAAAAAGATGGTGGGTAGGGGGAGGACAAAGAGTCTTTAGCTCAGAGAAATTCACCTTTCAAGATAATAAATGCATTTCATTTGGCGTTTTCTTTGCATATGTTTTTTCCAGTTTGATTTCTGTTCCAAGGGAATTAAGAAATCAGCACTAGGCTTTGTATTCATTGTGGAACCAACCATGTGATTCTAAAATACTGACTTGCATTTTGACATTTCATCACACCAGTCAAATTTGGAAGAAATCTTTATAGCCATCTCCACATTATTCAGGGTCTGATTATCTAGGTCCCAGTCTTAGATCAAATGGATCTCTATTTCCTTACTGATCATACCTTTGGGTCATTTCACAGCTCATTGACTTCTCTGCTGGCAAGCAGACAGGCAAAAATAACTTGGTGCAGGACAAATCAGCCAATTATTTTTGTTCCTGGACAAAGTTTTGTGGAAGGCATAGGAGCTACTGACCAAATGAGGTCAAATGTGGTCTGCACAACCTCAGAGTTTGGTGGTTTTTTGCCTTTCCAGAACTTCTATATTAAGAGTTAGGCAGCTTAAGTTAAAACCAATTTCATTAAAAAAAAACAAAATGAAACATATGAACTATAATAGTATTACATATTCTGCTTGTAGTCAACAAACATCTTTAACATATGAACTGTTGCTGGCAAGTCAACTCTCCTTCCCGCACTTTGCTCCCCACCCCTAATCTGCACCTTGGTTATTATTATGTTTGAACTATAGGTTAGCCCTCTTATTTTCATCTTATTAGTTTGGGCTCCAGAATATGTAATATTATATCCTCTTCCCTGGAACATCATTTATTTCTTCTCTGTCTATTTAAATTCTATCCATCCTTTAATGCCTAAATCAATTTTCAGCAACCATAAGAACCCTTGTATAGCCACAGTGGTTTTCCCACAATGATATCTTCTTTCTCTGATATCTTATAAGAATTGTCTATAGCAATCATTCCCATTGTTAGTTAATTTCTCATCTATGTCTTGTTTTGTGAATTCTACTGTTATCTTCTCACATATGTTCTATATTTGTAATCTCTACAATATTGTACAGTACACTACAACTTTAAGATAGTGTTTTGAAATAAATATTTCTTGATACAATGTGAATGAATGAATTTATTATGAAGCCTTCTTTGGCATAAGGGAATATGTCCAGAGGAATAATTATCATTAAATGTACCAATACAATTATATTTTTACCTGAGTAACAATTCATTGTGAGAAAATTCAGTGTATTTTCATCATGAATTTCATCCTTATAGATTGGCCATCCAACATATAGAAGTCTTATATATAGAGAGAGAGAGAGAGAGAGAGTGTGTGCTCTACTTTTCATCTCTTTAGTACAATGGCAAGGTAAGAAAAATAAATATGTATTTTAAAATAAAATTGATGGGTAAAAGACATAATTCTCTGACCCAGTAAGATTACAAAAATCTAAGCAAACAAAATGGAAAAAAATTTCTGGAATTTTTTGTGTAATCAAATAAAGAAGCTCATTCTGAGTGAATTATTCCTATTGGAAATAGACTCTCTCCCTTTTACCTCCCTACCATTTTACCCTTTAATCCACTCTATAAATAGTTGGTTAATTCACTTGCATCTTGCTTTCAGTTGATGAAAATCACACATAAATCACTTGTGCCTTGCCCAGCTCCTCCTGGATTTGACACTAAAGCTTTGGACTCTGTCCTATTCAGTAAGCAGCAGCACTCCAGATGGGCCTGGGAACCCTGCCATAAGCCTCACTCACTATCCCAACATGATTTTATGGCCTTCTGTTGGAGCATTATACAGCACTATAGAGCCTATATGACTTTTTTAGTCAAAATAATAATGACATATGGCACTGCCAACATAACCTCTACCATTCGGGAGAAAACAATTTTCTCCTTATTTTCTTAAAACACAGGGCTAAGTGACTGCTTCAGCCTCTGAAATGGACACTGAACACTAATGAGTGCTCACCAATGGTGACCTATTCAAAATGGAGTCGTACAGTGTGACATTCTGTTTAAGTGGCCTAAATGATAGGACATCAGTCACAGGAGTTTAAAGGTCCGACAAGATGGCAAAACATTATTAATTCAATATCTCTTTAATAGTAAAAGTGTTGCCAGGGGTACCTTTGACAATTTTTTAGGATGTCAGAATACCTAATTGGAGATTAATCCCTCACAACCTCTTAAAACTATTCAAAAGTTTAAATGAAGCCTACAAAGGAAAGAGAGCACCAGTTCAGCTGTGTCATTTACCACTAATGCTGTGGAAAACAATTTGATTCATTACAGAGGCAGAGGCACCCATTTCCATTTTTCCTCCTATCTCTAAGTAGTCAATTATGCAGCAGTATTCCCTAATAGCTAGAATAGTCAACTGAGATTCCTAGGTACTATAACTAGCTCCCCCAGTCTTTCTGTGAACAGTAAAAACTAAAAGTTAGACATTAAAATGTAAAAATAAAATGAAACTTAACACTGAATAATTTCAGTGACCAATATTACTCTTGGATAAGATATGAAGAAACACTAGTTTTCTTTTGGTAATGGCATGAAATGTTGCATAGACTGTCAAATGTAGGGATTGCATTAGTTGGGTTGTTTAATTTACCATTTTGTTTGTTGTTATTATTAAAAGGAAGGGGTCACTTCTATCAGAGAAGAGAAGCATGATGCATGGCATGTATGTAGATGACTAAAATGTAAAATCAAAAGGAATCAATAATGCAATGGGAATTAGGAAGGTAGACCTAGAATCAGAAATACCTGGTTTTTAATCCCACCTTAGAAAATTGTGGGGATGTGACTTTGGGAAGGTCAATCAACTACTCTAAGCTCTGTTACCTCAACTGTAAAAATGAAAGGATGGATTTAATGACTTCTAAGTCTATGATCTATACTTCAAGTTCTGTCTATAATTCTATGGTATAATAAAATTGATTAAAATCAACCATAAAAATAACTATTTGAGGAAATTAGACTAAGAAAAATAATCTATATATTTATGATAAATTCCTTTTTACTGGTCTTATAGATTAATATATTATCTATTAGGTCATATTTTAAAACTTCAAAACTTAGAAATCAATATTCAAAAACTTAAGAATATTTATTTGATCCCATATATCTTTACTATGATTCTGAGAAATATGCATCTATAGGCCGAGAGAAGCAGTTGTGTGGAGAAAATATGATTAAGGTCTGCTTATTGTAGAGGCAGAATGACTCAGATCATTCCAAAAGATCCTCTTGACCCATCCTACTCTCTATGTCCAAAATTACCACCCTTAAAAGTTGCTGCTTTAGGTTAAGACATTGATTCTGGATAAACTCTCTTAAAATTCACATATATTATACAGGAGAGGAAGTCACATGCAATCAGACATTGTGAAAGAATTTATCAGAACAAGTAGCTTTACAGAGCAGGAACCTTAGGGGTACAGGATATATAACACATAGGTTGTTTGTTGAAGGCAGGAAGGCCATTTGTTTAGAAGTCAGAATTACTGGGTATCAAATCCTAACTTTGCCATTAATTTAAGGAAATCTAGAGAGTTTACATATATATATATATATATATATATATATATATATATATATATATATATATATATATATATATATATATTTAGTAAATTGAACTAGATAAGTTCTAAGCCTCAAAGCTAATATTCTGTGAGTTCTATGGAAGGTCTATACCCTAGAATCTTTAGCTTTCAGGGAGGGGGTTAATAATAGCAAGTACTCAGGAACTCTAGATAAGTGGAGTATATGGAAAAACATTTTCTGTCTTAATGATAGAAAATTCTGTGGAGGGGAAAGAGGAAGAGAAATGGGTTGTCGAAAGAGTGAAAGATAGCGTCAAATGATAGGTGAAGAGAAATTAGAAGATACATTTATTTACTTTGTGTATGATGACTTTGTTAAGACCCCTGGTTTCAGACACTGCTACTATCTGCATTTCCCTAATCTTGCTTTTTCTAGACTCTATCTAGAGGTTGGTTTGAAGGTCAGTGCATATTTGCATGAAGGCCTGCCCTATTTCTCCTTCCAAATTTAATATGACACTCAAGGTTCTTAAATTATTATTTACATTTCAATTTTTATTTTGCAAATGCATTTGCTCATTGTTGTTTTAGAGAATTACTATACATTTCTAAGAAGAGATTTTATATTAATCATGAAGTAAATCAAATAACAATAAAAAATCCAATTAAGAAAGTCACTAAAAACCTATTTCTTTCATGGTGTCTACACAAATTATTTTAATTAATTTATATTGTTATTTATGTTGTTTTACCAATTACTTCATGAATATACACACCTCGTTGTGAAGCATAACAATACTTAGCATTTCATCTCCTTTGAGAACTTTAAGGAGAAGTTTATATTATTGCCAAACAGAAAAAAACAGTACCACATGCCACCTCCTCCAACAGAGATACAAAGGTCATTGCATAATGCTGGCTTTTACAACATTGTAGTTCTACTCTCTTTTAGAATACTCTTTCAGATTTTTATGGAAATGTAAAAAAGGAATTGGGATGTTTAGCCTAAAAAAAGAGCTGACTGGTCAGGGCCATGGTATCTTTTCAAGGCCTTTTGTTTGTTTGTTTGGGGAAGTGGTGGAAAGGTTGGTCACTTAGTTATGTGGGAGAAAAGATTCTTGGGCAGTCATAGGTTGGACCACACAGTTGAATTAGGTCCCCTTGAATATTTGTGATTCTGTTGCCTTGCTTTTTGAGGATTGTAAGCAGTTATCTTATTTTATTTTCCAAGTTGAATATATATAGTGAACTATTAATCGAATAATGAATTCCAATTCTGTGGATGAATATCAGCAGGAAAACATACCCATATTTTGGGGAGTGGGAAATCAAACAAAACTCAATTCCAGGAAAGCAAATTTTTTCAATGTGTTAGTTTAAACAATTAATAATTAAATGTGAATAATAAGCACAATTAAAGGTTATTTGCATTTTTATTTTAGTGGGGAGAAAAATTTTTTAAGAAAAAATGTACTAATATGAAATTTCTTTTAGAAAATTTACCTTCTCCCCAATTTGAAAAATATAAAAGATTAAATCAATAGTCATATCATGCATTGACTCATTTCTCATAATACTGAATTTTGTATTTATTTACAGTCACATTATTTGATTTATATATGAACTATTCTCCAAATAGTAGATCTTTATAAGACTTAAAATAAGAACTTTGAAGTTGCATTTTTCTAAATAATTTTATGGCAACTTCTGAGAGATAATGAAATAGGACCTGGGAAACAAGGGCTTTGGGGATATGTTTGACTTCTTTTGTCTTTCCCCTACCTTTCCTTCTTCCCAACTCAAAGCACCAGCAGCCTTCTTGAAGAAATACAAAAATATTAATGGAACACTTGAACCTAAAATGCAATTGTGAAATTAAATATCTGGTGGATTATCTGCATTTGACCCAAACTCACAAAGTCAACAGAAATAAAGTCAATGTGGTATGGTGGAGTCCCTAGACTTGCAGTAATGTGATAGAGTTTAACGGTAGTTACCTTTGGAACTTCTCAGTTTCCTTGTTTATAAAATAGCACTCATTTATTTAAACTCTCTACCTAATATGATTGTTTTGATGAAAACAAATTGTAAACTTTGAAATTTTATGTAATGTGATTTACTACTCTTAAGAGCAACAATGCTTATTCTATACCTATAGAAATTGCATTATCCTATTTCAAACATCTATAGATTTAGAGGTGTAAGTTTAATCTTTTTGGTATTATTCAGACATTTCAGTCATATCCAGCTCTTCATGACAGCATTTGGGATTTTCTTGGCAAAGATAATCTAAATCCCACAGACCCAGAAATGTTAAAGGATTTATCTTAGGTCTAAGGTCATACTAATCCTCCCTCTCCTTCTCCCCATCCTTCTCCCCTAAAGCAGCAAAGTCTTATTCCTCCCCAGCCATGCTGACTCTTTGTAATCCCATTAGGGCTTTTCTTGGCAAGGATACTAAAGTGGTTTGTTATTTCCTACTCCAACTCATTTTACAGATGAGGAACTGAGGCAAAAAGGGTTAAGTACCTAGGCTCACACTAGTAAGTGTCTGAAGTTAGATTTGAAGTCAATTTTCCCCAAGTTCAGAGTCAGCACTATATCCACTGTGCCACCACTTTATCACAAAGATGCATCCACTGAAGCTTATGTACTTTAGCTCTTCCATTTCTTATTTGAAACCAATTTACTTTTATACACAATTCTAATAAACTCCAATGTTTAATTTCAGAATACATTAGAAGGAAAAAATGATAGCACATAGAGACAAAGGAGCATACTACAAGAGACAGGTGTTCTGATAATAACAAAAAGTAACAGTTGACAGTCTTAAAATAAAGCAGAGATGTTAAAGAAACTATAACAAGAAGAGATACCTGCCCACAAAGTCTAACTCCCTGAATCCATTCATTTAAGAGTAGAGTATCCTATATATCTCATTAATACACTCAACAATGAACATGTATAATGATGACTATGAGTCAACAAAACAAATTTAAATTATTTTGATCATTTTATGAAGGTAGCAGGGATGTGCGATACCTGGAGGAAAAATGGTTGATTTTTGTTTAACTTCTATCATTTAAATGATGAACTTTACTAATGAGAAGACCTGGGTTTAAATGTTGCCTTTGGAATTTAATAGCTGTGTGACTAAGAGGAAGTTACTTTAATTTTCTCCATCTCAACTGTAAAGCAGGCATGATAATACCTGTAATACTGGCATCATAGAATTGCTATGAAGCTCAAGTGAAATAATGAAGGTAAAATAGTTTTCAATCTTGAGCTACAAAAGTGACATTATTTTATACAGAATATCCATTTATGTGAAACAACTAATTACCTGATAATATTATATAAGTGGGATACTAATACACATAGTAATAAAGTTATATCTGGTCTCTAAAGAAAGCTGAAATCCCAGGAATATCTAGATACTAGAGAAATGAGTTGATAAACTCTCCATTGATACAACTGTTAACAATATTTAGTGGGAATAACAAGGAAATCAAAAACTTGCAATTGGATTATTATTATTTTGATTATCACATTTCATTGTTCCATATGGAAAATTCTTCTTTTGTTTTGCAACCTATATTATCTGGATTTTGCATAAGAAAAAAGAAGGGCTCCAAGACAGTATAGAAAGAACTTTGACAACAGAATCAGAGCAATTAGATTCATATCCTGCATGTGATACATATTCTTTGTGTGACTTTGGGAAAATCTTTTAACCTGCACTGACCTCAGTTTCTTCATCTATAAATGAGGAAAATGGATTCAATAGCCTCTAAGGTCCCTTTTTAATTCCAGTTCTACAATTTTATATTCTTACAACCCAAAATAACCTTACAATGTTACTCCCTACTTTACATCAATATGTTGCAACAAGTTAGGAAATCGACTGAGAGTAACCAAAAATGTCCAGGGTCTAAAAGTTAAGTTGGTATGGTAATGATAGAATGGCAGGGTAAATGTTTGTGAGAACATAAGCTGCAGGCATATGAAAATGCCTTATTCCAGAAGAAATGGTGCTGTTTGGTTGAATAAAGATTGGAGAGCAGGAGCACTGATTTCTTTGTAAGCCTATGTGCTGTGTTGATGCTGTGGGACTTTTAGGCAAAATCTCTTTTAATGTGGGAAAAATCTGTTCTTTGTTTGAAGTGCCCTTGTTTCTGGTAATAAAAGCTATGAGTTCAGATTTCATACTAATATTGGTCTTTAGAGGGAGATATATGGTGACATTTATAGTCTCTTTCCCATTAGGAGTGCTTGAGAATTGGCCGTCCCTAATCCTTCTGCATGTGAATTTATTCCTTACATATTCCTTAGTAGAGTGAAGTGGGCAGTAGTTGAAGCCATGAATTCCAAAGGTTCCCCAATATTTTGACATACATAATTCAATTTCTTATCCATTCCAGGAAAGGCACTATTTTTGTTATTATTATTTTTTATTTGTGAACCTGATCCTTTTTCTTTGGGGTCCAGAGAACCCAAATTGAAACATCTGGTTGTACTAGGAGAGGAGGTGCTATTTACTTCTGTCTACTTTTCCTGTAAGGAAGATACCTGAGACAAGAGTGAACTGAATTCTTTCACAGAATGACTGAGAAATGTGGCATTTTACAATTTCATTGAACACTCAAAAGAATAATTTGCAAGTTAATTTTTAGAAACTTTCTCTCTCTCCATCCCTTTTTGACCAAAAAATGTGAGAGCATATATGTATTTATGTATATGAACCAACAGTTACATATATGTAGATAATCCAGGTCTTCAGGAACTTCAAATAGTTTGGCACTTAAAAAATGCAATGACTTGTGTTGTAGATATGATGAAATAATCCAAAATGACATTTTAAAATCAGTTTACTACAGTTTAGAACATCAATATTAGATAACTGAATGCAGGGTATCCTTAGTTCAAATTCTGTGACAGGAAAAATGACTAATGTAGATGAGAAAGAAACTATTTTCTGTGATTAGCCAAATTGAGGAGAATATCATCCTAAGGAAGAAAATTCAATTTGATCTAAAAATCCACATAGAGATTGTTTCTATCATACCTACAACCTATTATGACAACGCAAAAAGATTTACCTGTCTTTTTGACAGTGTGCAAAATTCTTAGGAAGGAAGTTCCTTCCACCCCCATTAATGGAACTTTCAAGGAATTTATAGCTTAGTATATAAATCCTAGGAAATTTTCAGCAGCACATGCAGCTTGAATTACTTGCCCAGGGTCACACAGCTAAAAGAAAGTCAGTGACTGGATTTAAACCCAGTTCTTCCTTTCATCAAACCTTGAGTTATTAAAAATTAAAAGTAAAGCATTCAGTTACCACAGATTGCAGGTGGATTTTATGACTACTCCATATAGCTATATTTACTTAAACAATAAAAATCAATTTTTGTTCTGTTTAGTCAGTGGGCACATTCTTTTCAGTCCTTGGAAATCCTGAAGATCAAGTTGTTTTATATACTATAAAATATAATGATGCCATGAAATATCCCACTTCTATTTGTGTTTTTTACAAGCTAATGGAGTTAAGTGACTTGCCCAAGGTCACACAATAAGTATCAGCTGTCTGAAACCAGATTTAACCTCAGATATTCCTGATTCTGGGGCCAGTGCTCTATTCACTGTACCACCTGGCTGCCTCCAATATCCAACTTCTTATTAGAAATTCTGACTTCCCTTCCTTGTTTCCTTGCTCATTACACGTTAACTCTCTCTTTCATTAGGACAGTTGTTTTCAAACATTGTAGAGTCACAAGTAGTGGTTCTTTATGAAAGTTGCACTTATGGTACACTACTTTTTAAATCTGGGAATCTTGAAAACATACATACACACACACATACACACACATACATATATATAGATATACATATATAAATACATACACATACATGCATCTCTATTGCCTCTCCTATTTGACAGGAGACCTCTTGATAACAGAAATTCTTTTTTTTGTATGTGTCCCCAGTGATTAATACAATAACTTCTTTCAAGTTCTAGCTTTAATCCCATTTTTATGAGGGGTCTTCCCTATTATAGTGATATGTTTCATTCTATTGATTATTTCCAATTAATCCTGTCTATAACTTGTTTACATATAGTTGTCTGAGTGTTGTTTCTCCCATTAAACTCCCAACTCTTAACCTAGAGTTTGACACAGAAATGCTTATTGCCTGACTATAATATAGGCACTGTCAGTAACTGTGTATTTCATGACTGATTGACTGGTTGTATCTATCTAAATGCTCAATGACATTTTTTAAAAGTGAATTAAAATAATCAGATTTTGAATTTTAATAATTTTTGACATGATAATTGAAGTTAACCTTGAGTGCCACAAAAGCAAAGCTGAGAGAATAATAGCCTAATTGTTTCACCCTAGTTATCACCTTAAGGATAGACAACAGTAGAGATATTAAAGATCCATATTTAGTTATGAATCACTTGGATATATTATTGTTGGACTGAGGCCAGCATAATCCTTCCTGGGCCCTTCTGCAGTGAAGCAAATATAGCAAAAGCCATTTGCTAATATTTTCGAGAGCTCAATCTCTAATCTATTATGTGTTTTATTTCCCCACTTGTACTATTCTTTAGGGGACAGAGAGGATTTACATCCTGTTTTTTTCCTTATCTTTTTTATTATTTCATCTAGACTTTTAGATATTTCAAGACCATAATACAATAGCAAGAGCTTCAGATTTGGAGTCTGAGGACCTGGGTTTAAATCCCATACTATTATTTAACACTTGAGAGACTTTAAGCAGTTTTTTCATTTCTCTAGGCCTCAGTTCACTGTATTGTGAACTTTGGAAAACATGATCTCTATGGTCCTTTCCAGATATAAGTCTATGATCCTATGATTATATGAATCTATTATAAAAGAAAGTTTTCATACCATTTAATATATTCATTCATGTACTCTGACCCTCTGGGCTCAAGAGAACAAAGTAATGCACACTCATAGAAGGCATTCCTACACAGGTTACCTGAAGGTTAGAGAAGTAGTTTGTCCCAGACTCCTCCAAAAATAAAACTGTTAACAGACCAGTTTTGCTTCCATAGTGATTTTAAATTTGACTATTGGGTGAACCAGAATGAGATAACTGAGAAGAATGGTTACTTACTTGTTTTAGTTATTTCACTGAAATGCCATAATTGTAGAATTCACGAACATATAAATAATGAACATCTCTATACTGGATCCAAATTTTTTCTATACTCTTGGCCATTTTTAAACTCACTTTTCCTTCCTTTAGCTAAACTGAAATATTTCTTCCTCTATAACCTTAACTAGAACTAATTCTTTTCTTAAATGATTGCCACAGTTTCTGTACATGTTCTCCTGACATTGTGAGCTAACAAGTAAAATTTCAAGCTATGCAGTACCTACCACCCACTCTTTTCCCTTCACTCTATCAGTTACTACTGTAGTTTTCTTTTTTTTTAATGTAGTTGCTTAAAGGCCATGTTCTTATTAAATTCACAGGTTCTTCCTTGCTTTCACATGATTGGTATACTCCTCATTTTAAAAAATTCTCCTAGCTATCCACCAGTATTTATTTAGTCCAACATATCTTTAGCTATTGATCATTTTGTTTTCGATATGCTTATCTTTATCTTCCTACTCTTCTTTTATCTGTACCTTCTTTCACAAAGCTGTATTTCAATTAATGTACATTCACTCCCATCTAATAATAAAGAAATCCATGAACACACACACACATACACATGCATGCACAAACACACATGCACACACACACAAACACACAACTATTAACTAAAGAATGCTACTTAGAAAGGTTTTTAATCACCACATGCTTGTTCTGAATTGCATTGTTATGCATCTTCATATCATGCTGCTAGATTATAAGCTCCACAGGGCAAAGTCTTTGTTTGCTGTGCCCTGTCTATTGTTCAATGTAGTGCAAATTGATATCTCTATAGGAAAACAAACAAACAAACAATGACTTTTTCTATGTATTTTCATTTTAATTGTCGAATGGGACTGTTAAAAATAAAGCATAATTCACACTTTTTTTGGTAAATAAACTTCAATATAAAATAAAAAATTTCCATGTATACAGCAGAAGATGAGAGGATTCAATATAAAACAACAAATTTCCATTTCAAGAAAACATATAACAAATATTACTCATTGTTGTCAAAGGTGCCCTGCTTTTCTTTGCTTCCTTGTAGGGCTTCTTTTTGTTCTCTGCTTTGCACTTTTAACTTTATTTTTTTTTCCTCCTCTTTTCCCTCCCATCCTCCATCCCTGCCCTAAAGAAATTAAACATATATAATACACTCATAGTCACATATGTTAGACCATACTATATTTTTTCTGCTTATTACCTGTTTCTCTGAAGGTGAATAGCATCTTTCTTCATAAGTTCAAGTTTTCCCATTTTTTTCTAAATCGATCAGCTAAACATTTCTTAAACTATTTCTTATAATATGCCAACACACTTATATCTACTTGAGAGATTTTCTATGAAACTCCCCCCCTTCAATTTTCTACGTTTCTTATATTTTTGGTGTGATTTATTTAAGAAAATTTTAATTTAAAATACTCAAAATTATCAATTTTATACTTTAACAATGCTCTGATCTTATATAGTGTAAGGTCTGCTGCTGCTGAATGTTTCCTTTACATCTTTTCCCCCCATGGTTTCTTTGAAGTCCTTGACATTTTGTTCTTTCATATGAATTTTATTATTCTTTTTTCTAACTAAGATAATTTTTAGTAATTTAATTGGGATAGCTTTAATAAATAAATTAATTAGGCAAAATTGTCATCTTTTATTATACTGTCTTTACCCATGAACAGTTAATATTACTTCAATTATTTAGATTTGGCTTTATTTGCATACAGATATTTTATGTTTATAGTCATATAGTTCCTATATCTGTTTTGGTATATAGAGTGTCAGATATTTTATACTGTCAAATCATTTTAAATGATCTAAAATAATATTAAATAATATTGCTGACATGTAGTTTCCCTTTTTTCTCTTTTGATTAAGTGTATTTTAGTTTTAATTTTGTATGAGATGATGATTAATACCTTTGCGTTTTTCACAATGAATTCTACTGTTGATCTATTTTCTTTATCTCTCATTTTATATCATTTTCTGAAAACAGCATACTGTTAAATTCATATTTTTCATTTGCTATCAGTTTCCATTTTATGAGTAAATTCACTCCATCTACATTCTAAGCTATACACTTGTGTGTATTTTTTCTTTCCTATTTTTTATCATAATCCTTCTCACCCTATCCTTCCTTGCTCCTCTGATTTACCTACTACCTTATCCTATTATTCCTTAATCTACTCAAACCTCTAAAAGTCACTTTTTCATCCTCTTATTTCTTTCTTTATTTAGAAAACTTCTATACCTTTCTAGATATTTATTGTTCCCTCTTTACCTATTCCTTGGAAGAATAAGGTTCCATCACTACAAACAATGCTCCATTGACTTCTTCTGTATCAATTTTTCTTTTTGGTGTGAAATTATTCATTTTTTCTACACAGTTAAATTTTTTTTAGAATCACTTCATCATATACAGCTCAGCCTAAGACTTTTTTAACTACCCAAATAAGGATGACAATCATAAGAATACTGATAATATTTTCATATACAAGAAATAAAACCTCATTAAGTCATTTATAATTAATCTTAATAACTTTTCTTATATTTCTTCTAGAGGTTATATGTCAAATTTCCACTTAAGTTCTGCTGTTTTTGTCACAAATTTGACAGTTCACTAGATGTTCACTTTTTAAAATTCAGGATTATAATTAATTTTGCTGGGTGACTTTCCTTTAGTTTAGTAACCCCAGCTCTTTTGTTCTAGGAAACATGGTATGTTCCCAGGCCTATGGTCTTTCAGCTTAGTAGTTGCTAGGTCTTGTGTAATCCTATTTGTAGTTCCATGATATTTTAATTGTTTTTCTCTTGTGGCTTCTAATATTTTCTTCTTAACCTAGGAACTTTGAAGTCTGGATATTGACATTCCTGTAGGTTTTTCTCTAGAAATCTCTGTCAGGTACTTATCTGTGAATTTTTTTCTATTTCTTCTTTGCCTTCTTGTACTATGACTTTAGGGCAATTTTCTTTGATAATTTCTTGTAATATTGTACCAAGATTTTTTTATTGCAGTTTTATTGTGGTTGTATTATAATTTTTTTGTAGTATTATTCAGTTTCACTGTAGAATTTCAGAAATTCAGAATTTCCTTATGTTATTTCTCCTTGTACTGTTCTCAAATCAGTTGCTTTTTTCTTTCGGATGAGATATTTCACATTCTCTTCTATTTTTTCATTCTTTTGATTTTTTAAAAAATTTATTGGTGTTGTAAACTGTCATTATTTTTTTGTGCAGTTCTAGTTTTTAAGGAATCATTTTCTTCCTTAAGTTTTTGAATCTCTATTTTCAGGTTGATACTTTTTTCTAAAATAATTTTCTAGATTTTCTTTGATTGTTTTTTTCCTACCTTTTCTTCAGTCTCTCTTATTTTATTTTAAAATTTCTTTTTTTAAGTTACTCCAAGAACTTTTTGTTGATATTGGATCAATTTGATGTTTCTTATTGAAAAAGGATTGACTTTTTTTCTCTATTATCTTCCTCTGAGTATAAACTCACACCTTCTCTATTCTCATAATAGCTATCTATGATTAGGTTCTTTGATTAATTATTTTTATTTGAATATTTTTTATTTTCTTTGGTTTTTAGAAACTATTAGTGCAATCAAGCTATAGTCCTTGAATATGGGAAAGGATGTCCCAAGCCTCAGATCCTTCTAAAGTGTTATTTTCTGAAATCCATCTCTGGGCCCTGAATCTCTGGGATTTCTTTTATACTCCTAAGCCACAGTTAGGGCCCCAGGCATACTGTCCTAAAAATGATCTTGTTCCCTGAAGTTCCTGAGGTGGTTGCAAACTGTAGCTGTCCTCTATGTCCTGGAACAACAACCAGGGGACTCTGCTTCCCTGCAAGTACCTACACCTAGCAACTACTGCTTGTGTACTTACTAGGCATTTGCTAGCTCCTTCTCTCCCCAGTCAGAACCTGGGATGTGTCTCTAGTCAGTGTAACTTTACTTATAACTTTATTTGGCATCCCTCAGCTGTGGAAGGTCCTTCAATCTCCAACTCAGCAGTCTGACCCCCCCCCCCCAATACACACACACACTATTCAAAAGATGGCAGTTTATATGGCTGAGATTGCCTTCCAATCCAATTGCCCCCAGGGTTGCTTGTATATTTATTCTGCAGAGTCGTCCTGGAGGTGCTTACATTTCATTCAGACTGAACTTCTGCCCCTGGAAATCCAAGGATTTCCTGGGGTCTTCTCAAGTTGTCTTTAGAGAACAACTTCTTAACCCTAACTTTTGTTTACTTCTTCTGCTCCATATTCCCTCTGAGACAAAGTTCTCTCTTTTTTTTTGTCAAGGAAATTTAGAGAACTGAAAGTGTCCTGACCTATTTTGCCATCTTCCCAGAATGATCTCCCCAAATTCACACTTCATTAGTTAACTATATAGTCTTTAAATTTACCAAAATGAATCATACAAAGTCTAAGGATCTAGTGATTTTTTTTAATCATTTGCTCTGACTCTGTCTTTCTCTCTTTACCATTGTCTCTGCTTCTCTGTCTCTTTTTCTCTTATACTCTCTGTTCCCCTCTCTCCTACTTTTATCTTCCCTAACTTCTTTGTCTTTCCCCTAAGAATGCATTTAAAGCTTAAGTTTATACCCTTATTTCATTAAACTTAAGGAGAAATATCTAGGTTTGGAACTTGTACTTAGAAATAATTGACACTGTATAAACTGTGTCTACAAAAGGGTCATATGTAAAGGGTGTTTCACATTACAGTTTGTACTGATAGCCCTATTCTAAAGTAAAGACCATAGTCAGCACCATATATAGTATTCATCTATCTGGCTTTTTTACATATTTCTCTGCATATATATGTTTATATACAAATAGATATATTCTTACAAGCATTACTAAATACAATTTCAGGAAATTAAAAATAGTTATTAATGAAATTCTTTAGTTGCCATTATTTTAACTATTTATATTTTTAAATTTCATAACTTACAAAATATATTTTATTCAGTAGTCACATTTTTACATAGACTTTGGAAATTATGGAAATTTCAGGTTTTTGATCTATAAATATTAATTCATTTGAGCACAATACCAAACAATACTGGTTAATAATTGGACACAAGTAAACAGTCAAAGCTTTCTAATATCATTTATAAAACCCTCTCATGGCTAGTGACCTTGGGAATTATATTTTAGGAATTTATGTTTAAACTGTAGATGTGGATTTTAAGAGGTATAACATGGTTTAGTGAGAAAACAGAATTAGAAGTAAAATGAAAATAGGTTTTAGTCCTTCTGCCAATCAAACAAATATGTGCCCTTAAGCACCCTGCTTTACCTTCCTTGGTCTCAGTTTTCACCTCTGTAAAATGAGGCAACTGGGCAACATGATCTCTAGGGTCCCTTTAATGCTCTAAAATTTTGATTTTAAAAGTAGCGTTTACTTGTATTTTATTTTATTTTGTTTTCCCCAGGTCTTCTTAGAAGCTGTAAGGGATGAATTAAGCTTGCTTACATGAAAGCACATACACACTTCATTGTTTCTGTGAGATCTATAACTCAGGGATGATTTCCCAACTGCACATCAACACATTTACAAAGATGCAGAAAAAGCTTCCCTGAGCAATGGTGGGGGTAGGGAGCTGCAATAAGTAACAGTGTTTGACACAAAGATTAAATTAGGTCTCTTAAGACCACTGAATCTCTAAATAACTACCCCTGGCATGTCCCATAAACCCCTGGAGGTTCAAATAAATTGTTGCTAAGTTGATGCTCTTGTTGTTTTTCACACAGACTAATAGATGCTAATTCAGAAAGCAAATAGCTATGGAGGTATTAAGCTTCTCCAACAACTATTGTAACTATTTCAGGAACTTAGCGTGCTTCCAAATTTATTTTATATAAAGTCATTTCCCTTCCTGTTTTTCAAAGACAATTTTATATAACTTGTCCTTACCTATTTTACATATATGGCATTTTTCTTAGCATTAAAGTGATGTATTTATAAAGGTTTCTTTAAAAGCCATTTTGAAGAACAGCCTGCCACACTCTCCTAGTAGCTGCTAGAGATGCACTGATGCTTGTTTTAATGTGGTTCTTCTAACAGCTTGTTGAGATAGGGAGCAGAAGAAGAGTGTAAACATTATTAAAAATAGTTTATAGTGCCAAGTGAAATGAAGCAAATGCCAACAATTCTCCAAAAGTAGCATAAAGTTCACAGAGAATGTGTGTACTGCAGTATTTACACTCTCTCTTTACTACTACTCATTTAGATTCACACACTGTCCACGTGATCCCATCAGCTGAGTTCCAAACAGTTACCTCTGTCTAGGAAATAACAGGCAGAGCCTATCAAAGAATCCATCAAAAACAAATTGGTAAGACCCAGATGGTCAAGTTGATGACAATCTTGTCCTGAGATATTAGGTTAATATTGTTTTAGTTTTCTACTTGGGAAAAGAACAACTTGCTTAAATGAGATTATGTTTATGAAGCCAGTTCTTTCTCTCCTGCTGCCCTTCCAACACGATATTGTTTAATAGAATTTTAAAGAAATGCAACAAAGCAACAAAAAAGCAAGGAAAAAAAGTAAACAGAATTTGATTGCAAATCCAACCTGACAAAAGCTTATGGTAAGAAAAAAATACCAGCATGTTTTCTGTTTCCTGTGGAAAACAAAGAGAAATATAAGGAGGAAAAACCCTTAAAATATTATCACTGTCCCTATAATTTGTAACATTCCTTGCTTTCTGCTCGTAGGACAATTGAATCACAGTGCCAAGTAAGACAATGCCTAAGTCCTTCGGATTCTCTATTTGAATACTTTGTACAAAGACACGTTGAGGAAACATTGAACCTTTGTTTCTGCTAACCATGAATTTCAATTTGTGCCCTCTGGCCTCTGGGAAGGTTGAAGTTATTGTACAGAGCAAGCATGAATTCATCCTTTTGCGGGACTTGGGAAGTGTCAGAGGTTGTTTTCCTTGTCAACGGCATTCATGTTTGCCCCCTCCAAGGAGAATAACCCTGCTTTGAAAGCTGGTTTCTCATTGTTCAAATTGGTTTCTTCAGTGTTAATCCAGTGGCAAGCACTAATAGACAGTGACTGGAGGTGATTGAGCTATTTTGGTTTTTCCCTTTTTTGCCATAGGATCCAAGAGATAAAAGAAAATTCCTGAGGTTGCAGATTACAAGTTTGGATAGCTCATTATAAAAACTCCATAGAGAAATAGGAAATCTTGCTCTCTGCAGGTTTTTTTTAACACTTCTTTATTTTTAAAACTAAAGGCATAGCTGTTCTAATTTGCTACATATGTATCCATCATTTTCTGCTATCATTAGCTAAAATAATGAGATAGTGTGAGTTAACTTGATTATATGTTTCCTGAGGGCAGGAAACAAGTTACAAAGTACATAGTCCAGTGCTGGACTTAGAAGTATGAACTCAAATATTTACTGATTGATAAAGTTCTGGGTTTGAGAGAGACTGAATTCTTATACGTGAAATGCAAGTGATTTTGTAGGAATCACATTATCTTCTTATTAATCCATTAACATATGTTCACTGTACTGGTGGAAATAGAGAGGTCGATGTTTGCCCTTCTCAAGGAAGACCATGACATCAGGGAGATGTTGTCATGACAAGCACATAAATTGGATATCAGTGAGGGGTGCTGTACTAAGTCACCAGCCTCACTTTCTCTTCCAGAACCATCTGGGTTCAGTGGCCAGATCTGAATGAGGATGACTGGAGATGGCCATGGATGTGAGGCAGTCAGGGTTGAGTGACTTGCCCAAAGTCACATAGCTAGGAAAAGATAAATGTCTGAACTGGATTCGAACATCTGTCCTCCTGACTCCAAGACCAGTGTTCTATCCACTGCACCGCCTAGCTGCTAGCTCCATCAAATGTTGAATATATGCTTTGAAAAAAAAAAAACAATAAAAACAAAAAAAAATCTAGCTTTGCAGCTAGAATTGAATGACAGTCAATACTTAGATGAGTTGAAAAATTATTCCAAGTTGGAAGGAATAGGAAGACTAAAAGGCAACTACAATGCAATATGTCTAGGAAATAATGATGGGTTCCATTCCTATTCCTGAATTTTCCTATTTGGACAGGAAAATCCTTTTGGCAGGGAACAAACATTATTCAATAATTGGTATAAGCCAATCTTTATGCTGAGTACTGGAAACTACAAAGAAAGGGGAAAAATAGCCTGTGTTTTAAAAGAGCTCACAGTTTAATAGGGGGAAATCATGGAAATAGGTAAGGACAAACAAGATATATAAATTATAGCTGAAGCTAATCAAAAGAGGACCGACTTTGATTTAAATTTAATAATTTAATTAATTTAATAATTAAATTATTAAAAGTTTAATACAACTTTTATAGGCAGTTGGGTGGTTTAAGATGAAGGAGGATCTGGAAGGTTCAGGTTCAAATCCAATCTCAGACATTCACCAGTTTTGGGACCATGGGCAAGCCTTTAACCTGCTTATGCCTCAGTTTTCTTGTATGTAAAATGAAAGTAAAAATTATGACCTATATCCCAGGATTGTCATGAGGATTAAATAAAGTAATATTAGTGAAGAACTTTATAAATTTCAAAGAACAATATAAATGCTAGCTATTATTGTAGCTGTAGAATTGATGTCCCCGCCATGTAACAGATTGGCAAGTATTATAAAAAAAAGGAAATAATAAATGTTTGAAGGGATATGGGACAACTGGGACACTAATGCATTGTTGGTGAGGTTGTGAACTGATCCAAACATTCTAGAGAATGATCTGGAATTATGCTCAAAGGGCTATAAAACTGTGCATAATCTTTGATCCAGCAATATCACAATTAGATTTTTATAAAAAGAGATCATAAGAAAGAGAAAAGAATCCATATGTACAAAAATATTTATAACAGCTATCTTTGTGGTGGCATCGAATTGGAAATTGAAGGAATGCTCACCAATAAGGGAATGGCTGAACTAGTGATGGTATATGAATGTGATGGAATACTAATTGTTCTTTAAGAAATGATGAGCAGGCAGATTTCAGAAAAAATCTGGATTTACATGAACTGATGCAAAGTGAAGTGAGCATTACAACATTATTATACACATTACAACAACGTTGTGTGATAGTCAACTATAAAAGACAACTCTTTTCAGCAAAACATCAATCAAAGACAATTCTAAAAGATTTGTAATGGAAAATGCCATCCACATCCAGAGAAAGAGCTGTTGAGCCTGAATGCAGATCAAAGCATGCTATTTTTTTTTTTAGTTTTTGCAAGGCAAATGGGGTGAAGTTGTTTGCCCAAGGCCACACAGCTAGGTAATTATTAAATGTCTGATGCCAGATTTGAGCTCAGGTACCCCTGACTCCAGGGCCGGTGCTCTATCCACTGCGCCACCTAGCTGCCCCTAAAGCATGCTATTTTCACTTTTTCTTATTTATATTTTCTTGTGATTTTTCCCTTTTGTTTTAATTCTTCTTTCACAACATGACCAATATGGAAATAAATTCAACATGATTGTGAATGTATAACCCTATATGAGATTGCTTGCTTTCTTGGGGAAGAGAGGGAGAGAAGACAGAAAGGAGGAAGGGAGAAAATTTTACAAAAAAAAAATGAAAGTTGAAAACTATCTTTACATGTATTGGGGGAAATTACTATTAAGATTTTAAAAATAAAAAACAATTGTAGTTGTTTTCTCATTGTTGAAGAGAAAGCCTAGCCTAGGTACTACAATGTGATGCCCTAGTTAAAGGATAGCATAAGGATATTAGACAGCTACAAAAGTATATTATGCACTTGGGGAAGGGACATTTATAAAGGAAGAAGATGAAGAATGGTAGCTAAAAGAACACTGAAAGCAAAGCACTCCTCATTGTGTCCCTTTTGTAATATTAGCTGATTTTGATCCACAAAAGTGGTATTTTCACAGACTAGACTTTTTGGGGGGGTTTTCCAAAGTCAGTCTAAAATCATTTATTCAACAATTGGTGGGGCAGCTAGGTGGCATAGTAGATAGAACACTGGTCTAGGAGTCAGGAGGACAGGAGTTCAAATCCACCCTCAGACACTTGACTCTTCCTAGCTGTGTTACCTTGGGCAAGTCACTTAACCCTGATTGCCTCATATCCAGGGTCATCTCTAGTCATCCTTATTCATATCTGGCCACTGGACCCAGATGGCTCTGAAAGAGAAAGTAAGGTTGGTGACTTAGCACAACAATTTCCCTCACTCAGATCCAATTCATTGGCTTGTCATGGCATCACATCCTGTTGTCATGGTCTTCTTCAAAAATGAAGGACAAATATTTTCAACAATTGGTATAGGGTAGTCATGATAAGTACTGGGGTATACAAAGAAAGAGAAAGCTAGCCTCTCTTTTAAAGGACTCACAGTTTAATAGAGAAAACATGGAAACAGGTAAGGACAAACAAGATATATAAATTATAGCTGAATCTAACCAAAAGAGGACAGAAACTGACATTAAGGGGGAATCAAGAAAAGTTCATTAAATGAAGCAAAGGGATTTAGAAGACAGAGATGAGGACAAGGAGAATTATGTTAACAGTCATTTTCAAATACACTTCTTCCATTGAACCCTCCCATGTAAAAAATAAAAACTGCAGGAAGTCTTCCCCAGTCCCTCTTAATATCAGTAACATTAACTTTCCTCTGTTAATTATCTCCTATTTATACTATATATAACTTCATTTGTATATATTTGCATGGTGTTTCCCCTATTAGATTGTAAGTTCTTTGTTGTCAGGGACATATACATCTTTTTTGTATCCTACTGCTTAACCCAATTATCTGGCATATAGTGGGTACTTAATAAATATTTACTGATTAAGTTAAACCAATGTATATAACAACATTAATTACCTGTCCTGTACAGTTGTACAGACTACAGTTGTAGTCTGAAGTTCAAATAGTAATCTGTAGCTACCATTGTACAGAGAGAAAAGAGTATTTCATCATCTGTTCTCTTGGAACAAGTTTGATCATTTTCACTTCTCTTATTGCAATCATTGAGTATATTGCTCTCCTGAATCAGATTATTTCACATTCTATAAGTTTATAAAAGTGCAAAGTATGTATAGGAGTGTGTGTGTGCCTAGCTGAAGGGGGGGCACCCCTACTTCAAATAATATAATCAAAGGAGGTGATGATTCCTTATTGGAGGTAATCACAGATCAAGCTAAAATCATGATTAAATTCTGAGCCCTAATTCCTTTATCATGTGACAATTTCTTCCACAGAATGTAAAAGAGGTGTTAAAGAATTTACTTACTACAACACAATATATGGATAAGTGTTTAATCAGAGGAAAATTACAAGGCTTTAGTCATTGGATGGCCCCACATGAAGATGCTAGAAAAATCTTGTGATTGGATTAAAGGATAAGATACATTCTTAAGATCTCTCTATGTTAACTGCAATCCAGTCAACTGGTAACCCAAATTGTGAAGGGCTGCCTCAAGTTCTGGAGTAGAAGATTCTAACTGGGGAGAAGGATTGTAGCTTCAAGGAATAGAACCCCTTGACCAAAATATAATGGAATATATAGATCTGAAAAAGAATACTAAACCATACTTCACTATGAATTGTAAATTAACCCATTCTCACTCATGTGTCCCATTATTATTATTATACTATAGGTCTGAAAATACTTTTTTTATTTTTCTTTTTTCTTTTTTATTAACATTTTGTTTCCCAGTTATATACAATAGTAATATCCACTTATCATTTTTGTAAGGTTTTGAATTTTACAATTTCCACCCCCCTTTTCCTCCCCCCCACAGAAGGCTGTCTGATAGTCTTTACATTGTTTCCATGCTATACATTGATCCAAATTGAATGTGTTATAAAAAGTAAACATAACCCTCTCCCCCAAGAAGAAGAGAGATCTCAAGAAGAAAGAGAGAGAGAGAAATGTACTTCAGTCTATGTTCAGATTCCAATGGCTCTGTCTCTGGGGTGAGTTGCTTTCTTTATCATAAGTCCACCAGAGAAGTTGCTTCAATATTTTTCCCACAGTTGCTATTACTAGCTGTACCTCCACTCTATTCCTCCCCACTGTCATTTATTCTATTCTCTCTCTCTCTCCTTTCATCCTGGCCCTGTCCAAAAGTGTGCTGTATCTGAGTACCCTCTCCCTCGATCTTCCCTCTCTTCTATCACCTCTTCCCCCTTCCCTCCCCTCATTCCCCCTTATCTCTCCCTTTCTTCTCATTTTTCTCTAGGGTAAGATAGACTTCCTCACCCTATTAAGTGTGCATGTTATTTCCTCTCTGAGCCATTTCTGATGAGAATGAAGGCTCACTCATTCTCCCTTGCCTTCATCCTTTCCACTACATTGAAAAAACTTTTTCTTGGGGGCAGCTAGGTGGGGCAGTGGATAAAGCACCGGCCCTGGAGTTAGGAGTACCTGGGTTCAAATCCAGTCTCAGACACTTAATAATTACCTAGCTGTGTGGCCTTGGGCAAGCCACTTAACCCCATTTGCCTTGTTAAAAAAAAAACCCTAAAAAAAAGTTTTTTCTTGACTCTTATGTGAAATTTCTTAGCTTCTTCTTCATCTCTTTTCCCTTCCTCCCAGTACTTTTTTTTAACACCCATTGACTCCATTTTTTTTACTCTATTATACCATTATATTCCACTCCTTCCTATGTCCTGTCTATATATGCTCCTTCTAACAGTCCTTATAAATGAGAAAGTTTATATGAGTTATCAATATCTTCTTCCCATACAAGAATACAAACAGTTCAACATCATTAAGTTCCTTATAATTAGTCCTTCTCTTCCAGCCCCTCTCTGGTTCACCAGAGTCCTGTACTTGGAGATCAGATTTTCTGTTCAGCTCTGCTTGTTTCAATAGGAAAGTTTGAAAATCTCCTGTTTCATTGAAAGTTCATCTTTTCCCCTGAAAGAGGATGTGCAGTTTTGCTGGGTAGTTGATTCCCGGTTGTAGACCAAGATTTTTGCCTTCTGGAATATCATATTCTAATCCCTACAAGCCCTTAAATTAGATGCTGCCAGATCCTGTATAATCCTGACTATTGGAGCCTTGTCAGTTGAATTGTTTGTTTCTGGCAACTTTTAGAATTTTCTCTTTGATTTGGGAGTTTGGGGATTTGGCTATACTATTCCTGGAAGCTTTTCTTTTGGAATTTCTTTCAGGATGTGACTGGTGAATTCTCTTGATTTCTATTTTACTCTCTGTTTCTAGGATCTCAAGGCAATTTTGCTGTATTATTTCTTGAAAAATGAAGTTTAGGCTCATCTCCTGATCATGACTTTCAGATAGCCCAATAATTTTTAAATTATATCTTCTGGATCAGTTTTTGAGGTCAGTTGTTTTTCCAACAAGATATTTCACATTTTCTTCTAACTTTTTGGCATTTTTGGAAGAGTTTTATTTCTTCCTGATTTCTTGCAAAGTCATAAGCTTCCTTTAGTTCCATTCTGCATTTGAAGGACTTATTTTCTTTAGAGAATTGTTTTTAATCTTTTCCATGCTTTTTAAGGCATTCTTCTCCTCATTTGCCTTTTGTTTTGCTTTTTCCATTAGGCCTAAACTGGTTTTTAACATATTTTCTTCAGTATTTTTTTGTATATCTTTCTCTAAGCTGTTGATTTGGTTTTCACGATTTTTCTGTATTGCCCTCATTTCTCCTCCCAATTTTTTCTCCATCTCCCTTAATTGCTTTTCAAAGTCTTTTTTGAGCTCATCCAAAGTCTGAGCCCATTTCCTATTTCTCTTGGAGGTTTTGGATATGGAAGCTTTGATTTTGTCATCAGACTATGTGTTTTGATCTTCCATGCGACTAAAGTAATTCTCTCTGGTCAGTTTCTTCTTTTTCTGTTGTTTACTCATTTCCTCAGCCCAAGACAGCACTTAAAAGGTTTGGGTTTTTTTGCTTTTTTTAGGGGGGGACACCCCACTGGGACCTTTTTTTCCTCCAAGGTCTTATGCTCTCTTGCCTGTGCTTTGATATGTAGATGGATCAGTACTTCCCTCTGCCCTGGAGCTATAAGGAGGGATCCAGCTTGGCTACTTACTATGGAAGCCCAAACTGCAACCTGGATCTGAGTGTAGGCTAGCAGCAGTCCTACCCGGAGGGAGAGCAGAGAAATCTCTGCAGACTTCCCTTAGGGTCTCTGGAGGTTCAGGTTGCTTTCTCCAGATTCTTGCTGCAGATTCTGTGGGCAGGTGCTCCTCACTCCACACTCTTTCTGGTGTAGCAGAGTTCTCTCACTGCCCCTTCAAGCTGTTACTGGTGATCTCTGGGCTGGGCTGGGCTGGGCTGGGTGTGCTGCAGTCATGGCTTTTTTCTATCCCCCAATCCTGGTGAAACACACCTTTCCCCCCAGAACTTCTAAGTTGTGTTGGATTGGGAAAATGTATCACTCAGTCTTTCTGTGGGTTCTGTCCCTTTAAATTTTGGCTAGAGTCATAATTTGTTGGCTTTTGCAGTTTTGGGGGGAAGGACTTCCCGGGAAATGCTGCCTTCATGCAGCCATCTTGGCTCTGCCCCCTCTGAAAATAATTTTCAATCGAACAGTATGTATTTGTGGAGAGCAATTATACAAGTGGCAGCTTCAGAGATAGTTTTAGAAGAATTATGCTACAAGGTACACCCTAAAACTGTAAGAATATTAAATAGTCAACTAGACTCTGACCATCCCAAATTGTGAGTTAATATACAGATTAGGACATGTCCCTAATGGAGGTATTGCTCATGTCTAGTCAAGATTCTCTAAATTCTTCACACTTTTCACCTTAGACCCTGATAATATTTTACTATATTAATATGAGGCAATTGGATGGTTCAGTGGACAGAACACTGGGACTGAAGTCAACTGAGTTTAAATCCAGCTTTAGACACATACCAGTGAGGAAAATTAATTTTAAAGCTGTATCATTTGCTTGTTAATATTCATTTGTAATATTCCCTTCTCTGTTTAAAATCCCTGTTTTTAGTTTAGCTCACAGAAAAACTGCTTCCAGGAACTGAGGAATGTGATAACACTCCAGCCCTCTTCAAGGACCTGGTCTGGACTTCTCTGTTAATTCCAAAAACAGATGCCAGACTTAACTTGTCCATGCTACTAGGGGTCACCCTTGTATCCTTGCTTTTCTAATGAAAAGTTTTGGGTTACCTGACCTTCAAAGAAGAAATCTAGACAAAGAAGTTTTGATTGGCTTCCCTTGGTTTGGTTGCTAGAGGTGGCTTGAATCTTATGACTAGGTCATATTCTCAGGTTATTCTCTTCCCCCAATAGGGAAGAGTTGAGAGCTTTTAGCCCACATTATCATTAAATGGTCCATCAATTACAGTTTTCTTTTCTTGTCAGAGGAAGTCACAGGAATTTTCTGTAGGAAGGCAGCCTAAGATTTATCCTAGCCTGTGATATTTCCATGGCATCTTTGGTTACCAAGAGAGAAAACTCACATTGGTCTATTGATTACTTCAAATCATATTAATAAATTGCTAAATCATACCCAGAACTTGGTCTTTCAGAATTTTATTTGTGACACTAATGACTCTGGACAAATCACTTAACTTCTGTTTGGCAAAACAAGTGGCAAACCACTCCAATATCTTTGTCAAGAAGACCCTATAGGCAGGATTGACATACTAATGGCCACAAGGTCACAAAGAGTCAGGGGAAAAAAATTGAACAACAGTAATATACCATAATTTCTTCAAGAAATGATCAATTGGTAATATTCTACAAGCTTGCTCTTACACAAAAATTATAATTACTGTGTTATGTATAAGATTATTTTGATTTTCACTCCATTAATATGTATATGTAGTTGTTATAGAGTATATATATAAATATATATATATATATATATATATATATATATATATATATATATATAGTAAAAGTTAAAGGATGAACAATTACTGATTTTTCTTTGAAAGGTCTAAATTGTTTTTGAGATGATTTGGACCCATTCACAACAGACACTGATTTTTTTTTCCAAGAAGGGTTAAGATCTTGCAAGTGGACTAGTCAGGAATATTGATCTTCTGAGTCAGTCTTTGGGCTTAATTAACAATGGAGTCTAAAATTTGATGATTTTTTTCATGGTTTCTATTTAATTAAAAGCAATTTAACATTTTTCTGTTCTATATCTGGATATTAATCCAGCTCTACTATCCAGCATATATGTTATTATGAGGAGCATCTGACCTCACTGCTGGAAAAATAGTTCAAAAAGCAAACCCTGCTGAAAGAAAAGAACCAATTTAACTGTCAAATAGAAAAGATGATTCATTATTGTCCTGTAGTTGATATACCCTTCTAGTGGATATGCATCATTATCATCATCTTCCCTTCTAGTGGAGATGATGATAATGGTGATGATGGTAATGATGTTTGTCCTTCATTCTCAAAGAAGACCATATCAGGGAGGTGATACCATAATAAGCACATGAATTGAATTTGAGTGAAGGGGATACTGTGCTAAGTCACCAGCTTCACTTTCTCCTCCAGAATTATCTGAGTCCAGTGGTCGGATATGGATCAGGATGAATGGAAATGGTCCTGAATGTGAGGCAATGAGGGTTAAGTGTCTTGTCCAAGGTCATACAGCTAGTAAGTGTCAATTGTCTGAAGCTAGATTTGAACTCCTGTTCTCCAAGGCCAGTGCTCTATTCACTGTACCACCTAACTGCCCTCTATTGAAGAAAGAGGGAATGGAAGACAGGCAGCCTGAGATGATAAATTCCCAGTTGGGTAGACAGTGGAGGAGACTTGGAGACAGTAAGACCTAGGTTCAAATTCCACTTCTACTACTTAGTAGCTTTTTGACCGGGAAAATCATTCAGTATCTCTGTACTTCAGACAATTCTCTGGTCCTGTCTCCTAAATCATAAAGGTTGGAATTTACATTGATGCTCCTCTTCTTCACTGTTGAAATAAAAAATTCTTCATATCTCTACTACCAGTAAGTCACGGCATAAATTAAACATTATCCCACCTCTCTGATCCTGCCCAATCCATTATGATGCTTGACCAGTAGTGTGGAGTTGTAATGCTGGAACAAAAACAGCATTATTCAGGGATTTATGAGGCAGATTAAGGAGATGCTTATATAGCATGATCTCAGGACATCTGGAAAGTTCTTCCTTCCTCTACTTTGAAAAAAATAAAAAACACCACCTTGATTGAGCTCAGTGATGCCTTGTTTTGCTACTAGAAATTGATTCTTCCAATTTAATTTATTAGTTATGACTTCCTCACCATGTGAGATATGTATGTATGTTTGTATAAAACATGGATTGATTGCAGACTGCAGATTACAGAGTACAATCCAAGTCTGAACCCAACACAAATTTATTTAGTAGGCTCCACTAATCCAGGCAGAGGTTTCATATCACATAGATATCACATATACTCTATCCCTGCTGCCACTGAGATGTCTCCTAGCCTTTTCAATCCCAGTTGTTTCACCTATGAAAGATGAACTGCAAGGTAAAACCTGAATCACTTACCATGAAGTTTGATGAATATTAGTTATTACTATTTCAGTTTTTCTAAGTTTTATCATAGATCTTAAATTGTTAAACATGGACCTCTCTGGATATAAAAATATCTTTTGAACTGTACAGTTTAAAAATCTAGGCTTTCATTTTGACAGATTCTACTAGCAATCAAGTTATGACAATAACCATTTATTAAGCACCTGATATGTGAAAAGCACTGTGATAAATGCTAGAGATATAAAGGAAAAACGTTTCCTCTCTCAAGGAGTTCACAATCAAAACAGGGAAAGTATGAAAAATCCAAGTAACTACATACAAGCACAACATGTATTTTCTATACACAAACATGATTATACATCTATAGAATACACATGTCCATATATACACATAAGCAACTACATACAAATAAGATATATACATATACATGCAAATACTGAAGGTCATAATACAGAAAAGAACATTAATGAACTGAAAGATTCCAGATGAGAGCAGAAGATCCTAACATGTATGGCTTATGAGGAACAGTTAAAGAAAGATGTTTAGTCTGGAGAATAAAGAACAGTCTTTTCCTTATGTAATTTGAAGAATTGTCATGTGGAAGAAAAAATAGATTTACTGTATTTCAGGTTTAGAAGACATAATTAAGAGAGAGTGGAATTAATAGAGGAATATTTAGGCTAGGTGTATGGACAAACTTTCTGATAGATAATGCTATCTATAATTAGAATACAGAAAATTGGGAGGTGGAGGAAGGGATCGTCCTCTTTGGATTTCTTCAAAGACAGGCTGGATGATGACTTTTTGTACTGTCTTATAGAAGAAATTCTCATTAGTTACATTTTTGGATTAAAGGACTTTTAAATTCTCTTCCAAATCAGATTCTGGAACTATCAGAAACTGAATCTATTCTTGACTGAATCATTCTCAGAAAAAGTCTCCTCTTCAGGTGCTTGGCTTCTCTGTTGCTAAACATCCTTCTTAGATAGGACATATCTTTCTGGTTTATTCTTATTCATTTTATTCTGTTGATGCCCTGGCATGACCCTTATAGATGTGGCATACATTTTGTGGGTCCTAATAGGAAGTTCTAAAGACCAAGATTATTATATCTGGTAATACAAAAGATGCACTTAAAAGAGGTGAACCATTAAATTGAAAAAAGCAAAATTTTAGGACTTTAAGGACAAATCACTCTCCACAACTAGAATTTCTATGTCCCATTTTTATCCTGTACTAGATCTTATCAGTTCTCAAGATAATGAGTGTAATATTGTGGTAGTGTTTAAAGTGCCAAGCATCATCCTCTGCTAATGTTAACAAATGGATTTCTACCAATGTAAAAGTTTTGGAATAATACAATATGAGGTTCCCAATGTCTTTCCATAAATAGTATGTAGTTATAGGTGAATCTTTTTTAACAACCTTTAATACTTCATTAAATTTTATTATAATTGGATGATGTCTTCACATCTAATAACTTTCCATTATCCAATCTCTGCAAATAAGTAAATATATATATATGTAAATATGCAAATATGTATGTATATATATATATATATATATATATATATACGATAGTAAAATGGTTTAGACATTTCATTTCAAATAATTTAGTTAACAGTTTTTCATTTCAATTGAAATAAATGATGTATTGTTGGGGTCAGAAATAATATCTAACTTACAAAAAATAATCTAATTGAACATTCAATGTTAGAGGCATCATGGGAAGATAGGAAAAATAGTGCATTGTTAGTAAAACTGTGAATGTGTAAAGTATTTTGGAAAACATTTTTTATTTTTACAAATAGAGTAACTTAAATGTTCATACAATTTGGCTCAGAGAATCCACTACTAGGCATATACCCCAAGGAGGTAACTGATAAGGAGAAAACTGGAAAACATACCAATTATAGTAACCCTTTAATGTGGTAATAAAGTCTGAGAAACAAAGAAGATATCCATCAATTGAGAAATGGCTAAATAAATTCTCTTAGATGAATGTAATTGGATATTATTGTTCTGTAAGAAATATGATAGCTACAGGGAAGTATCTATAATTTAATGGCTTGATATTATTTAATCATTATCATAAGATTGAATAAAGACTTGTATGTATTCATGCAGAGTGAAGTAAGAAGACTGAAGAATACAATATACACAAAAGAACAAGGAAAGCACTAAGGAAAAGAAATGAGAAAACATCTAATTCCCTTCCCTGTCCTTTACAGAGGTATTAGATTTTATATTATAAATACATATATTATAAACACACATATATATTTATATACATTTTATAAATGACATTTTTGGTGACCTATTTTACTTTGGTACTTCACAATCTTACTATTTTTAGGAATTTAGTCACATTGTCTATGCATTTCTTTATTGTACTGTAAAATTTAATGGTAATAAATAATCATGTGTTATATATATATATATATATATATATATATATATATATATATATGTATATACTAGTTGGACTGCATATAAGTATTATTTAGTGTCAATTTTTTAGTTAAAATAGTGTGTAATGACCCAATAGCACAAAGAGCACTAGTAGAATGTTGGTATTAAAATGCTGAGCTATTTTTTTAGGGCTATATTTGGATTCATTAAAAGAGCTTTGCAAATCTTACAAAGTAATCATCCACCTATTTAATTATGAATCTAAGTAATCATCCATTGGAGTATATATATATATATATGTATATATATATATATATGTATATATACACATAAATATATATAAAACTATATTCACACCTATATATATGTATATATGTATATGTGTGTCTTTGTGTATATACAGGTACAAACACACATATGCACTTATGTATTTAAGCACACACATATGTAAGATGATAGGTGAGCTTCTACCTGCATATTATAACCTGGGAAATAAATATGTTTCATCCTTTTACTCTTTCTAGTGTGAATAATTACATTGATCCCTACTGAATTGTCATTAAGTTTCTAAAGTATTCTGGAGCTTGGTGAAACCAGCAGAATGTGAACATGTGAACCAACAGACATGAATATATGGAGAATCTCAATTTCAATATCAAATCCAGCTTCAACTTGAATAATGTCCTGCATTTCCTTCATGAAAGGGGCAAATACTGGCAATAATATATCTCTGAGTTTTATATTTTTCTTACTATAAAATGATTGAAGTATGTACATTGTTTTGATTATTAAACAACATTGACAACAATAGCAACAAACAGTTGGAAACCCAGGCTACCAAATCATCTAATTACTACACATCTGAAGTATTTGATATTATTTAATCATTATCATAAGATTGAATAATGACTTGTATGTATTCATGCAGAGTGAAGCAAGAAGACTGAAGAGCACAATATACACAATGGCTACAACAATACAAAAGGAAAGAATAAGCAACATAATTAGGAGGTGGAGGAAGGGACACTTCAGGTGTTCAATGATCTGGACATAGGATTTCCTATGAAGAAGGGGAGTGGTTTTGATTGCATTTGGAACCAAACTTTCACCCCAAAACTCTCTTAGTGATATAATATGGCTCAGAATCATGAAATGTCAAAGCCTACTATAAATCATAAATGTTTGTAACCCAAAGGGAAATGGAGAAATGCCTAAGTGTATGTAAACTGAATCATATTAGCATCTGATTTGAACAACTAGAATAATGTTAAATATATCAGAATGGACATTCATGGTTAAAAAATAAGGACAATTAGTCTTATAAAAAAGTAGTGCTAACAGTTGTACAACCCAATTATTATAGTTTTTGCTCAAGAAATCTTAAAAGTTCCTAAGGAAGACCACCTTCAAGGCACACTGATACTCTGGGAAGGATCTATGGAGAAACTTGAAGAAAAAAAAGAGGAAGGCAGATTATATAATTCATACCTAAGTAAAGAATTCTGAACTTTGATAGGCTTTAGGAAGCATTTCTGGTTATTTTGTATAGAAAGAAAAAGGAACAGGAAAAAAGAAGGAAGGAAGGAAGGAAGGAAGGAAGGAAGGAAGGAAGGAAGGAAGGAAGGAAGGAAGGAAGGAAGGAAGGAAGGAAGGAAGGAAGGAAGGAAGGAAGCAGGGAAGATAAGGAAAAGGAGAAAAAAGAAATGATCAATTGATATTTTACTAAGGCACAAGTCTAAATATCTTACTATTTGTCTAAGAAACTTCAGGGATTTCATTCTTCTTTCTAATAAAATACAGACTCATTTGCCATTTATAAACCTTCATAATCTGGTTGTGACATGTCTTTTCAGACTTTTCTCCCACACCATACACACTACAACTAAACTGGTCAACTTGCTCTACCCCATATAGACTTCTATCTTAACCTTCCCAAGGCCTTTGCTATTTGCAATGTTTTTAATATTTGCCTTCCTAACCAGTTCCTCTTGGGACCTTCATCTGTCTCTAATTGTTACCATTCTTTGTTCTTATCACTAGTCAATTATTTTGTATGAATCTTATATTTTCTTATTTGTGAACATATTTTATCTTCATGGTAGATTGTAAATACTGCTAAAACTGGGAGTGCCTTACTTTTGTTTTTGTATATACATTATTTAGCACCATGTGCTGGAAAGTTGGAGTTCAAGAAAGCCTAAATGGAAACTACATGAAACAAAAGAGTTAATCTTTCCAGTGCTGATAAAATCCATTTGGGATTCAAATGGTGCTAATTTGACTATGAAGTTAATCCCCAAAAGCCCTCTGTCTCTAACTGCTTGACCAGTAATAGGTTTCATCCCATGGGTCATTTGCTTCTTGTTTGGGTTTTGATGGCTCCAAGTGAGTGTAAATTACAAGCAAATATTTTTCTTCTGATCAGAAATGGAATGTCTTCCCCTCCCATGCTGATTCTTTTGTGAAGGCAAACTAGATCATCTTTTGCCTCAGTCCTTACCTAGCCTTTGATTACTGAATGGGTATTGTCTCAGATAAACTGAGGCCTGTGAAAGACCTTAGTTTAAAAAAGGCCAAAGCCATTATTTTATTGAGCTAGAAAAAATAGTAACAAAATTCACATGGAAAAACAAAATATCAAGGGAATTTCAAGAGAATTAAAGAAAGAAAAATGCAAAGGAAGGCAGTTTAGCTGTATCAGATCTAAAATTACATTATAGAGCAGCAATTATCAAAACTGTTTGGTATTGGCTAAGAAATAGATATGTATATCAGTGGAATCAATTAGGTACAAAAGAAACAGTTGTAAATGACTATAGTAATCCATTACCCAAAGACTCCATCTTCTGGGATAAGAACTCTCTCTTTAACAAACATTGCTGGGAAAATTAGAAAATAATATGGTAGAAGCTAGGCACAGAACAACATCTCACACCCTAATCCTAGATAGGGTTGTAATGGTTGCAGAATTTAGACATCAAAGATGATAACCTAAGACAGGGAAGGAATAGATCTATGGAAAGGAGAAGAATTTATGATCAAATGAGATAGAGAACATTATAAAATGCAAAATGGATAAATTTGATTGCATTAAATTTAAATGTTTTTATACAAATAAAAATAATGTAACCAAGATTTAAAAAATGTTGGAAAACAGTTTTTAGAGCTAATATTTCTGATAAAGGACTCAAATTAATAAGAATTCAAGTACATATTAACAGGAGTACAAGTCATTCTTTAGATGATAAATAGTCAAAGGATATGAACAGGCAATTCTCAGATGAAGAAATTATTGTATCTATAGTCATGATGCAGAGAAAAGTGGGCATAGGAGTGATGAGATCAGTTGGAGACAAACTTTGTAAATATTTTGTTTTTATTGTTAAGGGAATCTTCCTTCTTTTAACATCTAATTTAGGCCTTCAACCTGATTTAGATTGCATGATCTTCTGCTGGAGCTGCCAGGGAGTGAAGGAGCTAGAAACACCCAAGTCTACCCAAAAGAGACCCATTCCCAAAATGCAAAATCTCCAATGTGGGACTCTGGTCATTCCCAGGTCACCACCACTCCTATGGACTCTGGAGGAGAATTTAAGGAGATTGAGGAAGGGGCTCACTCTTTTTTTTTTAACTTTCTAGCCTCCTATTGAAGCCCTGGTCAGCTGGCATGACTGGTTCAATCAGCAATTCACGTGATCTTGTCTTTAAACTCTTCTTAACTTTTCTATCACTCACTTAATATGTTGTAACTTCTTTTAATAAATCTCTATCTTCTTTTCAAAAAGCTGCATTCCCAAGTCTGAGTTGTGATTCATCAAGGGCAGAACTAAACCCAAGAAACAAATCACTGACTACAGTCATATGAAAAAATGTTCTAAATCATTATAAATTAGAGAAATGTAAATTAAAACAACTCTGAACTATCACCATACACCTATCAGATTGACCAATATGACAAAAAAGGAAAATGAGGGGATATGAGAAAACTGGAACACTAATGAATTTTGGAGTTTTGAACTGATCCAACCTTTCTTGAAGAGCAATTTGGAACTACTCACAAAGGGCAATAAAACTGTATATGCCCTTTGATCCAACAATACACTCTAGGTCTGTATTACAAAGAGATCATAAGAAAGGATAAAAAGCCTACAGGTATAAAATTACTTATAGCAGCTTTTTTTATAGTGACAAAAATTTGGAAATTCAGGGAATATCTATCAGTTGGGGAATGACTGAACAAATTGTGATATACAAATGTGATAGAGAGCTCTTTGTTCTATAACAAATCATGTGCTGAGTGAAATAAATAATACCAGAAGCCTATCATACACCTTAACAGAAATGTTGCATGATGATCAACTATGATGGACTTGATCTCAGCAATACAATAATCAAAGACAATTCTAAAGGATTGTTGATACATAATACCATCCACATTCAGAGAAGGAAGTATTACTCTGAATGAAACCAAAACATGTTATTTTTCGATTTTTAAAATTTGTCATTTTTTCTACTCATGTTTTTCTACCTTTTTACTCTGTTTCTCTCTTCACAATATGATTAATATGGAAATATGTTTAACAGAGTTGTATATGTATGACCTATATTAGATTATTCTGTTTAGAGAAGGTAGTAGGGAAAAAGAGGGAGAGAGAAAAATGCGGAACTCAAAACCTTACTAAAAATATGATTATTGAAAATTATATTTGGATATAGTTGGAAAAATAAATTGATTATTTTTTTAAAAAATAAAGTAAAATGGCCCCCTGAACTGAGGTCATCACCAGTTGCCCTGACCTATGTCTTGCCACTGGATTTTCATGATTTTGGAGGAGAAACTGACTGATGACCTTGCACTTCTTAAATCCACTTCTCTTGCAAATGAAGTGACCACCTTCCTGTTTTCATTGGAGGATGAACAACAAAGATATTTAATAGAGGTTCATTGTGGACTGAAAGAAGGAAGGAAAGGAGGAAGGAAAAGGAAGAAGAGAAAGAAAAATTAAAAAATTGAAAAATTAAAAATTAAAAGAGAAAAAGAAAAAAAATAATTCTTAACACAAGATTATCAGAGAGAAAATTCCAATTTGTTCTTGTTAAAAATTAGTGAGGATGTCCATTGATAATAGCAATCATAATTTTCTAATCGTTAAAATAAGTCTTTTAACTGTACCATTTAATTACTTAGTATTTGAAAGTTTATTGATAACTGATAATATGAGGTACCTCAGAAGACTTTTCAAATACAGACAAAGCTTGGAGCTATCACAGGTTATATTTATCTCTGGTGGGTTAACTGTACTGGTTAAGGCACAGTACTCAAAAGTATGTATTTTCAGGTGCATTCCCATTTCTACAATTAACATTGTTCTGTTCATGAATATTGATGTCACCATTTCCTTTAGCCAGTCATATCACAAACATGTGATATTCATCTCAATGGGCCCAAATGATACAAGAGATGATTTATGTAAATCCATCCTCACTCTCAGGGAATAAAAACAACCTTCAAATCATATTCTTTCCAGACTCAACAGGTCAGTAGCGTTTCCCACATACTGTCTATGGAGAAAACAAACAAAGAAAAGCATGTTGGGGAATTAATTTCACTTCTCTACCTTAATAGTTCATAATCATCATCATCATCATCATCATGATTATCATTTTATATAAAATTTTACAATTTACCAAATGTTTTCTCTATAAGTCAACAACAAGGATTTACTATGTGATTACTAAGTGCCCAGGCCTAAATTAAGCTCTAGGGATGCTAAGAAAGGTAAAAAACTTGAACCCTACCCACAAGAATCACAGAATGTAATTTTACCTTGTCAGTAGTGGATTTTTCCTTTAATAGGCATACTTGCAAACACGCAAACACACACACACACACACACACACACATGCAAACACATATGCAGACATTTCTACATTATTTTGGAGGGTTCTTTAAGAATAGTTTGAAGGTTAAGGACAAAGAAGGCCTGTTTCTGATCAGGTCAATTTAGCATTTGCTTAGAGAAAACTCCCTCAATTGTAAACAGAACAAAGGTTTGCCCTTCTTAATCCCATCGAGCTAATTCCACTTTGGGACATCTAATATGTCACTCCTTTTACTGGAATGTCAGATGTCCTGAGCTCACTCTGACCCTTCCAAGTTTCTTCTGCCTCATTCTGGGTTGCCCCCTCCTCCCTTTCCCATCTTGCCCCGGCCCCATCTTGTGTTGCAGGGCCAAACCCTTCTTTGAGTGAACAAGCCAGAGGTGATATTCCCACCTTCTGATGGTTGAAGTTCTCAATAGCAGACAGTAGGCCTTTATTTGGGGGGAGTCTGGTTCTCTAGTTAGACACCTACTCCCACCTCTATACCATATAGGCCTGCATAATCCACAACTTAGTGAATCAGTTAAATGTGCTTGTTAACCTAATTCTGTTTTGCTCTTTTTTTTGGCAAGGCAATGAGGCTAAGTGACTTGCCCAAGGTCACACAGCTAGGTAATTATTAAATGTCTGAGGTCAGCTTTGAACTCAGATCCTCCTGACTCCAGGGCCAGTGCTCCATTTACCGTGCCACCTAGCTGCCCTTTGTTTTACTCTTTCTTAAGACCAAAAACTCTGCTAAAATTTGTCCCTGATTAGGACAAACTCTGACTTTAAGATTTACCTCAATTAGGACAAACTTTGGGAAGGTTAAAACATATTTAGTTCCAACAAGCCAAAACTCAATGAGTAACCCTTATATAATCTCTATGAGCTATTAATGTTTCATGTTCACTTAGGGACAGTGAGAAGGACAGATGTGATTATCACTACTGACAAGGTTGGATAAGGTCATTTGCAAATTTAGGTATTCACTGTATCTTATCCAACCCTCTTCATCAGGTGATATTTCTTCACTAAAGTCATCTGACTCACAAGACCAGGAGGAAAGAGCACAATTTTTTTGTACCTGTTGCCATTTTGAGATTTTTCATAGGATGCTAATAAATAGGTTTAGATGTGAAAACTACCTTAGGAATCATCTAATCTGCTTTCTTCTTTATATAGAAGAGGAAACTGAAACCCATGGTGTTAAGAAATTTATTCAGTTACCCAGGTAGAAATTTCAAAGCTAAGATAGAAATCTACTTCTAACTTCAAATCTAATGTCTAATGGCTCTAAACTCTTATTTCCCTATTAAACACATTAAATAGCATTCCTCTGAGAGGTCCAAGTACTTTCTGTATAGTATCTTTCCCCCTTTCTGGTTGTTATCATTTATTCACCCCTAGGTCATTCTCCCAACCTTTTCATAGTCTTTCTCTACTTCATTTTTCATCTTAATATGCAGGAACCCCCCCCAAACCTCCCCCAAATGAAAAAAATATGCAGACAATTCAACAATCATATTGTCAATTCCTTGAATAAAATATCCTCAAACTTTAACAAAATATTTTTCTTTTATCCATAAGGCCAGCCTGAACACAACTTAAACCTCTTCATTATTGAAATTTTATCATTTCTAATAATTATATGTCTAAATTCCAGTTGGCAACTGTAAACCTCTTACACTTTTATTCTTCTCAAATAATCTAAACTTATTTTTGCCTCTGATCGTGATTCTTGGATTCTTGACATATCCCTGCTTGACAGATCCATATTCCTGAACATTATTTTTCTTTCTTCCTGTTTTATCTTGACCACAGCAGCTGCTTCACTGGCTCTTTGCCTTTCAAGCCTTTGATCCTTCACATCTGCCCCTCCCAAATTACAAATACTTATCCCAGAAGAAAAGCAAACATCTTCCTATTCCAAGATTGCTAAACACGACTGGAGAATATTGCCTCAATAAATTGAAATGATATTACATACTAGAAGTAAATGGCAAAGAGGGTGGTGTCTTCATTAGTGCTGTACAAGCTTTTTTCCCCCTCTATTTTCATTTTCTTCTGAGCTCATTCCCAACAGTGGTAGTTCTGAGACTTTCTTTTCTCCCATTCTTACTTGTGCTCTGTACTTGGACAACTTGGATAACTGAGACCATATTTAGAGGAGTTTGTAACAATACAATACAATGAGAACTTCATCAAAGCTATTATCCTTAATCACCACCATTTTTCAGTATCATTTATCATTGTCACTTTCCTCAGAATACAGATAAGAGATATTTTTCTCTTTGTTAAGTCTAAGTTCTCTATATCCTTTACCCTTTTTCCTTTTACCTCTTACCAAATCTTGGTCAAATATTTATCCTCTATTCTTTCATGACTTTGCAATACCTTTCTATCTAGGGGCTTCTTCCTCTCTGCTGCTAAACCAGTTTGTGTTTCCCTAAGATTCCAAATATGACAACAAAAGACGAACAAAAGTCACCAGTTGTCTTCTTTGACCCTTCTACAGTCATTCACTTATAGGTGAATCTTTCTACTTTCTGGGATTGCAAAGTTCTCAATATTCAGTGTCTCAATTTCATTACTTTTCTTTAAAATTTTTTCAATTTGGCTTCTTACCTCAGTACTACTGAAATTATTTCCAAATAACTTACTAATCCATCCTTGATTTTATTACAGCTTTAAAATCCTGATTTACTCATACTTAGAGGAAAAAACACACATGCAAGAAATATAGGGTATATCAGAGAAGGGAGGTTATATGGTTCAGTGGATATATTGATTGCCAGACCTAAAGAAAAGAAGATTCATCTTTCTGAGTTCAAAACAGCCTTGAACACTTACTAAATGGATGATCCTGGCCAAGTCACTTAACTGTACTTGTTTCATTTTCCTCATTTATAAAATTATCTGGTGAAAGAAATGATAAACCACTTCAGTATTTTTGTCAACAAAGCCTCATTAGGGTCATGAAGCATCAAATATGACTGAAATAACTGAATAACAACAAAAACAGCAACATATTAGAGTAGGCACTGGCAAAATCAGAAAAAAACAATTTTTGGAGGTGACACTTGAGCTGAGCCTTGAAAGTTCTGTGTCGGGGAAGGAAAAATATTCCAGGGAGAAAGTCTATCCAAAAATAATGAAGGGAGATGGAAAGTTGTGAATGATGAATGGTAAAAGAGGAAATTTGACTGGAATATAAAGTATATGAAAGCAAATGATATATAATCAATCATCATATAAAGATAGGTTGGAATGAAACTGAAGCAGACTTTAAATAATCAATGGATGAAATTATATTTTACTTTAGATAACAAAGGAGTCACTGAAACTTTTCTTAAAAAAATCTTTTTAGTATTTTATTTTTCCTCAATTACACGTAAAAAATGTTAATAATTTTTTTAATTTTCAGTTTCAAATTCCCTATTACCCTCCTTCCATGACTGCTTCATTGAGAAGGCAAGAATTTAATGTAGGTTTTACATATACAGTTATACAAAACATATTTAACATAATTTTATATTAATCATATCATGAAAGAAAACAAGGACCAAAAAGAAAGTCCAAGAAAAATAAAGTGAAAAATATTCTACTTCAGTTTACATTCAGACTCTATCAATTCTTTTTGTGGGCATCAATAGCATTTTTTACAAAAAGCCCTTTAGACCTGCTTTATATCATTATATTACAGAGATAACTAAGTTATTCACAATTGATCATTATACAATATTATTATCAACACTATATAGTGTTCTCCTGGTTCTGTTCACTTCACTTTTGTATAAATTCATGTGAGTCTTTTTCAGAGTACATTCTGTTCATCATTTCTTATAGCATAATAGTATTCCAACACAATCACATACTATAACTTGTTCAGTAATTCCCCAATTGATGGGCATCCCCTCAATTTCTAATTCTTTACCACTAGAAAAGAACTGCTATAAAATTTTTTATACATATGATCTTTTTCCTATTTGTCTTTTATCTCTTTTAGGATACAGAATAAGTGAGTTCTGGGTCAGAGGATGTGCTGGGTCAGATTGTATGTATAATTTTTTAGTCCTTATGGGAAAGTTCCTAGTTTCTCCACAAAACAGTTGAGTCACACCTCCAGCAATAATGTTTCATTTTTTTCTATATTCCCTCCAACATTTGTCATTTTCATTTTCTGTCTATTAAGTCAATCTGATCAGTATGGGGTAATAACTCAGAGTTATTTTAATTCTAATTTCTCTAATCAGTAATGATTTTTTTTTATTAAGTGTCTGAGGCCAGATTTGAACTCAGGTACTCCTGACTCCAGGGCCGGTACTCTATCCACTATGCCACCTAGCTGCCCCATCAATAATGATTTAGAGAATTTTTCATATTACTATAGATAACTTTGATTATTTTGTCTGAGAATTGCTTATTCACATACTTTGATCATTTATCAACTGGGGAATGGCTCTTATGTTTTTAAAATAAATTTAATGCAGTTATCTATATATTTGAGAAATGAGGACTTTATCAGAAGAACTTGCTATAAATATGTTTTCACAGTTATGATTACTAACTATATTTCACTCCATCCTATTTGCCCTTTCCCCTGTTTATCCTACTCTCTCTCTTTCATCCAGTTTATCTTCAAAAATGTTTTGTTTCTGCCTATTATTACCTTCTTCAACCTGCTTTCTCTTCTATCAGTCCCTTGACTTAAGTTTCTCATCCCCTTCCATTCCTGCTTCACTGTAGGGTCAGATAGCTTTCTTTTTTAAAAATTAAGTAATTAGGGGGTGGAGCCAAGATGGCGACAAGACAAGAAGGGATCCAGTCTTAGGAGCTCTCTGATAAAATTCATCAGCTAAGGACTCTAACTAAACTTTCAAGAGACAGAATCCACAAAGGTACCCAGTGAGACAGTTTCTCCTACTCAAGGTAACCAGGAAAAGAGCAGAAAGGCTCTGCTCCCCGGGATTGGAGAGGTGGCCCAGCAGAGGGGTGGCCTGCCAGAACCAAAGAACCTCAGCCTCCCAGAGGCAGCCCCAGGGCGCTGGGGGTCTCAGCTCACAGCAGCGGGGGAGTCTCCTGAGCTGCACCCCGAGGAGCACCGGGCACAAAGTGGGGGAACAGCGGGGGACCTCTACCAGAGCAAGCACGTGAAGCCCAGCCCTCTGGGCACACAGCAAGCAGCATCATCTTTCCCCAGCCCTGATCCAGGAAACAGAAGCAGGCAGAGCAGGTAAGCAGGAGCCCCCAGGGCATGAGCCCATTGAGCTGAGGGAGGGGAGTGAAGAGAGAGAGAGAGACTGCGGAGCGCTGTCCTTTGCCTCTGGAACAGGACTCTGGGGCTCTGACCACATTCAGATCCTGACCACAGTCTAGGCCCCGCCACAGAACAGCAGCCCCCCCCCCCCCACACATCAGCCCCTTGGCAGAGGGGGGCGCTTATGATCATTCACAGACCAGGAGGGAGGACAGAGCCACACACACACTGAGACCCTTGTGGGAGTGTCCCAAAAGCTCAAGAAACACCCCAAACCAGGCCCAGGCTGGGAAAATGAGCAAGCAGAGAAACAAAAAGAAGACTATTGAGAAATATTTTGCAAATGAGCCCAAGAAGGACCAAAATACTCAGTCTGAAGATGAGGAAGCACAAGCTCCTGCATCTAAAGACTCCAAGAAAAACAGAAACTGGGCTCAGGCTATGATAGAGCTCAAAAAAGACTTTGAAAATCAAATGAGGGAGTTGGAAGAAAAACTGGGAAAAGAAAGGAGAGAGATGCAGGAAAAACATGAAAATGAAGTCAGCAGCTTAGTCAAGGAAATCCAAAAAAATGCTGAAGAAAATAGCATGCTAAAAACCAGCTTAGGTCAAATGGATAGAACAGTTCAAAAAGTTATTGAGGAGAAGAATGCTTTAAAAAGCAAAATTGGCCAGATGGAAAAAGAGATAAGAAAACTCTCTGAGGAGAACAAATCCTTCAGACAAAGAATAGAATTCAGGGAGATTGATGAATTTAATAGAAATCAGGAATCAATACTTCAAAACCAAAAAAATGAAAAATTAGAAGAAAATGTGAAATATCTCATTGAAAAAACAACTGATATGGAAAACAGACTTAGGAAAGATAATTTAAAAATTATTGGAATACCTGAAAGTCATGATCAGGAAAAGAGCCATGACATCATTTTCAAAGAATTACTACAGGAAAATGGCCCTGATATTCTAGAAGCAGAGGGCAAAATAGAAATGGAGAGAATCCACCGATCCCCCCCAGAAAGAGATCCCAAAAAACCAACCCCCAGGAATATTATAGCCAAGTTCCAGAACTCCCAAGTCAAAGAGAAAATATTACAAGCAGCCAGAAGGACACAGTTCAAATATCGTGGAGCTGCAGTCAGGATCACTCAGGACTTAGCAGCATCTACACTGGAAGCTTGTAGGGCTTGGAATACAATATACTGGAAGACAAAAGAGCTTAGAATGCAGGCGAGAATGAACTACCCAGCAAGGCTGAATGTCCTCTTCCAGGGAAAAAGATGGACTTTCAATGAACCAGGGGAATTTCAAAGGTTCCTTTTGGAATGGCCAGAGCTGAACAGAAGGTTTGATCTTCAGGTACAGGACTCAGGTGAAGCATGGAGACTGGAGGAGAGGGGGGGAATATGAGGGACTTAATGAGGATGAACTGCATGTATTCCTGCATAGAAAAATGACATTGATAATACTCATATGAACCTTCTCAGTTAATAGAGCAGGTAGAGAGAGCTTTTATAGTTGAAGCACAGGAGAAAGCTGAATTCGAAGATAAAATATGGTGTAAAAATGGAGCCAATAGAAAAAAAGGGAAATGGAATGGGAGAAAGAAAAAGGAGAGGAGGAATAGTCCAAGATATTTCACATAAAATTTTTTTTTATTACAAGGAGCTATTGCAATGATATGGAAGGGGGGAGGCAAGGGGGAATGAGGGAAACTTTTCTCTCATCAGAGATGGCTGGGAGAGGAAACAGCAAATATGCTCAATGGGGTATAGACATCTGGAGTAAGAAGGAGGGGGGAGCAGGGGGAAGGGGTGGGGATGTGAATAAAGGAGGAGAGGATGGACCATGGGGGGAGACTGGTCAGATATAACACATTTTCTTTTTTACTTCTTTCAAGGGGCTGGGATTGGAAGGCCTGTCCAGGACCATAGGCCAGGTGGATTTTGGGCCTAAGGGGTGGTATGGGGGCTCAGGGCTTCTTGGCCCCAGGACCAGGGATCTGTCTGCTGTGCCACTCAGCGACCATACAGCAGAGTCATAGTGAAAGGAGAGAGAAAATAGAGTACATGGTAGTGGAGAAATAAGAAAGGAGGGAGTTGTGATCAGCAATGGCAAGGGTGGAAAAATATGGAAATAACTTTTGTGATGGACTTATCATAAAGAATGAGATCCACCCATGACAGAGTTGTTGGTGTTGGAACAAAGACTCAAGCACATTTTTTGTTATAATTATTTGGGGGGAGGGTGCAGGGCAAGTATGGCTGGATGGACTGCCTGGGGCCACATAGCGGGGTGATCTTTGGGTGTCTGGGGCCGGATTTGGACCCGGGTGCTCCTGGCTCAAGGGCCAATGCTCTGCCTGCCACCCAGCCACCCCTACTATTATTACTATTTTATTTTATTTTGGGTCTTTTTTTCTTTTTTTTTTTGGTTTTTGCAGGGCAGTGGGGAACGGGTGGCTTGCATGTCACATGGCTGGGTGATTGTTGGGTTTATGAGGCTGCATGTGGACTCAGGTGCTCGTGGCTCCAAGGCTGTTGCTTCATCCATCGCGCCACCTGGCCATACCTACAATTATTACTATTATTATTTTTTATTTTAATTTTTTTCTCTCCCCTTTACTTTTTTCGCCCAAACAAGTCTATCTATATTCATGGGGGAAGCGGGGTATTTTGTTTACTTGTAAACAAGAATATTTTATTAATGTAAAAAAACATTTGTACAAAATGAGAATAAAAAATAAATTAAAAAAATTAAGTAATTAATAAATTTTTCCAATTATATGTAAAGATAGCTTTCAACATGCATTTTTTTTTATTTTTGCAAGGCAATGGGATTAAATTACTTGCCCAAGGTTACACATCTAAATAAGTAATAAATGCCTGAGACCAGATTTGAAATCAGGTGCTCCTGACTCCAGGGCTAGTGGTCTATCAACTGTGCCACCTAGCTGTCCCATCAATAGGCATTTTTGCAAATTTTTCATCCTTCCCTCCCCACCTCCCCCAACCCTAGGATAGCAAGTAATCTGATATAGATTTTACATGTATAATCTTGTTACACATATTTCCATATCAGACTCAGAACAAAAGGGAAAACTATGAGAAGAAAAACCCACAAATTTTAAAAACCAAAAATAATATGCTGCATTCAGATTTCACAGTGTTTTCTCTGGCTGGATATGACACTTTCCATTAGAGGGCTTTAAGAATTGTGTTTGATCACTGTATTACTGAGGAGAGCTAAATCTATCATAGTTTGATCATTACACAATGTTGTTGTTCTTACTGTTTACTTCACTCAGTATCCATTCATGTCTTTCCATATTTTTTCTTGAAATTTCCCTGCTTATCATTTCTTATAGAATAATAATATTCCATTACATTCATATATCACAATTTGTTCAGTCATTTCTCAACTGATAGGCATTCCCTCAATTCTTTGCCACCACAAGCAGAGTGACACTAAATTTTCTTTTACGTGTAGCTCTTTCCCATTTTTGTGATCTCTTTGGGATACAGACATAGCAGTAGTATTGCTGAATCAAAGGGTATGCACAGTTTTATTGTCCTTTGGGCACAGTTTTAAATTGTTTTCCAGAATATTTGGATCAGTTCACAACTCCATCAACATTTCATCAGTATCCCAGCTCTCCCAAACACCTTCTCCAATATTTATCATTTCCTTTTCTGTCTTAGTTATATTAGTCTTCTGATAGATACAAAGTGGTACTCCAGAACTGTTTTAATTTGCATTTATCAAATTAAAGTGACTTAGAGCAATTTTAAAATTTCACTACAGATAGCTTTACTTTTCTTCATCATGAAGAAGTACTATACTATACTGAACTAGTGTCTCTTGGAGACAATTCTGATGAGAGTAAGGTTAACATGCTTTCCTCAATGGCCCCCCCCCCAAAAAAAACCTCTCCTATCTTTTTCTGCAATGTAAAAGCTCTTCTTCTATAATTTTTATGTGAGATAAATGAACCCATTTTATTACTTTCTTTCCCCTTCTCCCATTGTATTCTTCTTTCTTACCCTTCAATTTCATTTTTTTTAGGTTTTTTTTTTTTGCAAGGCAAACAGGGTTAAGTGGCTGGCCCAAGGCCTCACAGCTAGGTAATTATGAAGTGTCTGAGACCGGATTTGAACCCAGGTACTCCTGACTCCAGGGCCGGTGCTTTATCCACTACGCCACTTAGCTGCCCCTTCAATTTCATTTTTTAAGGGAGTCATCTCATCGTATGGAACTCATACCCATGCCTTCTGTCTATACATACATTCCTAATTACCCTAATAATGAAAAAGTTCTTAAGAGTTACAAGTTTTTATCTTTTCATGTAGGAATGCAAACAGTTTATACTTATTGAATCTCTTATGATTTCTTTTTTAAAAGCCCCCTTTTTGTCCTGTGTTTGAAAGACAATTTTTTTCTATTCATCTCTGATATTTCCCTCAGTAATCCTTAAAAGTTTTCTGCTTCATTGAATTTCCATTTTTTACCCTGCAGATTATACTCAGATTGGCTAGGTAGGTAATTCTAAATTGTAATCTTCATTCCCTTGCTTTCCAGAATATCCTATGCCGAGTACTATGATTCTTTAAGGCAGAAATTGAAATATAGTGTTATCTTAACTCTGGCAACTTGATATTTGAATTATTTCTCTCTGCTGACAATATTTTCTCATTGATTTGTGAGATCTGGAATTTGACTAATATATTCCAGGGACTTGAGATTCTGAGATCACTTTCAGGAGGCTATCAATGGATTCTTTCAATTTCATTTTTATCCTATGTTTCTAGAATCTCAGACCAGTTTTCCTTGATGATTTCTTGCAATATGATGTTTAGGCTCATTTATTGATCATGGTTTTCAGATCAATAAGTCTTAATTTACTTGGGCTTGATCTGTTTTCTTGATCAACTGTTTCCCCACAGATATATTTCATATTTTCTTCTGCTTTTAAAGAATTCTTTCCTTTAAAAAATTATGTATCCTTTTGACCAATTCTGCTTTTTGAAGGCATTCATTGGATTTGACCTAATTGTTTTTGTTTTTTTTTTCAAATTTTTCTTAGTATTATTTTGTGCCTTCTTTACCAGGCTGTTGATTTTTCCCTCCATGCTTTTCTTGCATCATCATATTTCTTTTCCAAATTTCCCTCTAGCTCATTTCTATGAGTTTTAAAATACTTTTTTATTCCTTGCAGGAATTTCTTTTATCTCTGAGACCAATTAGCTTGTTTTTTTGTCTTTGAGACTTTAGACATAGTGGTTTTGCCATTGTTATCTTCTTCTGAGTTTATGTTTTGCTCTTCCCTTTAACCAAAATGACTTTCTATTGTCAGGATTGTTTTGGCTTATTTTTGGCCTATTTCTGGACTTTTAGCTTTATGTTAAAGTTGGATTCTGCTTCCAGGGTTGAGGGGGCATTGTCCCAAACTTCAGGTTTTTTGGTGAAACTGTTTCTGAGGTCCTTAAACTTTTAGTTTTTCCAAGGTGATGTGATCCAGAGAGATATGTGTTTGTTAATCTGCAGTGTTCCAGACCATGGGTGATCACAGATATTTTTTCTACTCTTGAATTGTTCCCAATTTCCCCTCTCCCCTGAAGCCAAAAGTTCTTGTGTGCTAGTACTCCTCACCTGAGGACTTCAACCCAGTACTGAGATGTAACAGAGTTCAGCAGCCAAAGCCAGCAAATCTTCTGACTAGTTGTCAAATCCCCTTATTTTTTTATACACTGAGAGCTTTAAAAATAGCCCCAGCTCTTGCTGGTACAATCACCCCAAAGTCTTTTCTAGTTTTCTGGGAACCTGAACTGGATTTTGCTTTGCACTTACCCCAGTGTGATAGACCTTTCCTGACAACTAATCTAAATTATTTTAGTTTGAAAAAATGTTTTCTTCTCTCATTTTGTGTGTTCTGTTCCAGAATTTGTTTTGAGTAGGTAGTATTTAAAATTGTTTGGACAGGAATTTGGAAAAACTCAGGAGAGTCTCTGCTTTTTTCTGCCATTTTGACTCTTATCATTGAAATTTTTTGAGTTTGGGAGAAGTATAATCAATGTCCTTTTTTTTTACAGGAATAACAATTTGGCTGCTGTGATGAAGATGCTTTGGAAAGGGGGGAAGATTGGATAGAGAGAAAGAGACTAATTAAGAGATTAATGCAACAAAGCAGTTTAGTGCTAATGATGGTGCCAATTAGAATTTAAAGGAGAAATATGTTATAGATGTTTAGGGGAATTAACTAGATGAAGTGACTGATTATTTTACAGTGAAGAGTGAGGGATAGTGAAGAATGGATGACTCCTATATAGCAAGCATGGATAACTGGAAGAACAGTGATTCTCTCAATTAAAATAATGAAACTAATAGGAGTGACAGATTTAGGAGGAGAAAAATCAGTTCTGTTTTAGATATGTTGAGCTTGAGATACCATGACACCATAGTGTTGATGATTAACAATTCATTGAAAATGTGGAATTAAAGTTCAGGAGAAATATAATAACTTGGCATATAGATGGGCAGCTAGGTGCACAGCCAAGAGAGTACTGAGCCTGGAATTGGAAGCATTAGAATGAAAATTTACTAATTGTGTGAGACTCTGGGTAAGTCACCTAACCCCTGCCTAAAACTACAGAAGGAAATGGCAAACCACTCCTTTGTCTTTGCCAGGAACACATCAAGAACTGAATGTATACTATATGACTGAATGAACAATAGAATTATAGATGCAGTAGTCATTTACCCTCCTCCCTCCTGATTCTAACACTAACCCAAAATTCTCTTACCATCTCCTGTCTCTCTAAACCTAACCCTAATCCCAATCATATCCCTAAATTCACCTCCCCAATTCCAACCCTAACCTAAACCCTAAATTCATTTTTAACCCTAATCCTAAACCTAACAATTGATAATTGAATCCATAATAGCTCATGAGATCACCAAGTGAGAAACTATAGAAAAAAGAACTCTTACATACACTGCAGTTGGGGGAAGAAGGAAGATTCTGAAAAGAAGTCTTAGAAGGGTTCATTTAATGAATAGGAAGAAATAAAAAATTGAAATGTCACAAAAAGCCAGGGAGGACAGATTATTGAGAAAACTTTTTGATTTAGAAGTAAAGAGCTCTTTAGTGATACTGAACATAGAGAATATGAGGACTTAATAAAATGGAAAGAGATACAAGGGTCAGAGAAATGAATGAAAGGAAAGAATGTAGCTATATATGTTATTTTCCCTCCTACAAATATAAAAGTTAGGAGCAGTGATATAAGATGAAAGTTTTAGGGGATGGTAGGATCAAATAAAAATTTTTGCTTGGTTTTGTTTTAGAATGGGAGAGATTTGGGAGGATGTGTGGGCAGCAGATAAAAAGTCATTGTCATTCACTCTGAAATTAAGTGAAAAAATACAAAAAAAAGTCATTTTAAAATTAGTGTGAAGGAAAGATATCTATCTGCCTACCTACACAATCCATTAGTATCTAGAAATCTCTTTTCTTTCCTCCTGATTCCTTCCCTTTGACCATTTCATTTATTTATAACAATGAACAGTCTTGATCACATGTCCAAAGCTTTGATAAAAGATTTAATTGAAAAGTAATAACAATTGAGTAAAATGGTTTGTGTGAATAAAGATTTTATTCTTTCTGTAGCAATTTTTCATTTTGGTCAGTCTATATACTTGATTTAATCCCAAATAGTAGGTACCTTACTGATCCAAAGGAGTTAATTGAGATTTCAAAATCTCCAAGAATGAAATATTTTCATCCTTCCTAATGTGCTGATTCTTCAGGGTATAGACCAAGTAGTGGTATTGCTGGATCAAAGGTTATGCACATTTTTGTTGACCTTTGGGCATAATTCCAAATTGCTCTCCAGAAAAGTTGGATGAGTTCACAGCTCCACCAATAATATATTAGTGTCTCAGATTTCACACATCCCTTCCAACATTGATAATTGTCCTTTCTGGTCATATTTGCATTGCTCTAAAAAGTAATGATTTGGAGCAATTTTTCATATGGTTATGGATTGCTTTGATTTCCTCAGCTGTAAATTGTCTTTGCATATCTTTTGCCCGTTTGTAAATTTGGGGAATGGCTTGTTCTTTTGAAAATTTGACTTGGTTCTCTGTATATTTTGGAAGTGAATACTTTGTCAGAAATACTAGTTTTAAAAATTGTTTCCCAATTTACTACATTTCTTTTGATCTTGGTTACAGTGGTTTTGTCTGTGCAAAAGCCTTTCAATTTAATGTAATCAAAATTATCTAGTTTGTTTTTAATTATGATCTCCATCTCTACCTTGGTCATAAACTGCTTCCCTTTCCATAGATCTGACAGGTAAACTACTCCTTGATCTTCTAGTTTGCGTATAATATTGTTTTTTATTTCTAAATCCTTTATCCATTTTGATCTTATCTTGGTATAGGGTGTGAGGTGTTGGTCTAATCTAAGTTTCTTCAATACTAACTTTCAATTTTCCCAACAGATTTTATCAAAGAGAGAGTTTTTATCCCTGTAGCAGGACTCTTTGGGTTTATCAAACAGCAGATTACTATAATCATTTCCTGCTATATTGCACCTAGTCTATTCCACTGATCCACCACTCTATTTCTTATCCAATAACAGAAAGTTTTGATGCCTGATGCTTCATAATATAATTGTAGATCTGGTAAGGCTAGGCACCTTCTTTTTCACTTTTTTTCACTGAATCCCCAGAAATTCTTGACTTTTTATTTCTCCATATGTATTTACTTACAACTTTTTCTAACACATTAAAGTAATTTTTGGAGTTTTGATTGGTAGGGCACTAAACAAGTAGTTTAGTTTTGGTAGAATTATCATTTTTATTGTATTAGCTCAACTTATCCATGAGCAGTTGATGTTTTCCCAGTTGTTTAAATCTGATTTTATTTGTGTGAGAAGTGTTTTGTGATTGTTTTAAAAAAGTTTTTGAGTCTGTCTTGGCAGGGAGACTCCCAGGTATTTTTAATTTTGTCTGAGGTTAATTTGAATGGGATTTCTCTTTCTAGTTCTTTCTGCTGTATTTTGCTAGTCATATATAGAAATATTGAGAATTTATAAGGATTTATTTTATATCCAGGAACTTTGCTAAAGTTGCTAATTATCTCTAGAATAGTTTTTACATGATTTTTTTGGGATTCTCTAGGTCATCTATCATGACATTGTCATGTCTTTTGCCAAGAGTGAGAGTTTTGTCTCTTCCTTCTCAATTCTAATTCCTTCAATCTCTTTTTCTTCTTTTATTGCTGAAGCTAACATTTCTAATAAAATATTGAATAGTAGTTGTGATAATGGGCATCCTTATTTCACCCCTGATCTTATTGGGAATGCTTCTAGCCTATCCCCATTGCATATAATGCTTGTTGATGGTTTCAGATAGATATTGTTTATTATTCTTAGGAACAACCCATTTATTCCTACAGTGTTTTTTATTTGGAATGGATGCTGTATTTTGTCAAAAGCTTTTCCAGCATCTATTGATATGATCATATGATTTCTGATAGGTTTGTTATTGATATAATTAATTATACTGACACTTTCCTAATATTGAACCAATCCTGCATCCCTGGAATAAACTGTGCTTGGTCATAGTGTTATATCCTAGTGATAACTTGTAATAGTTTTGCTAAGATTTTATTTAAGATTTTTGCATATATATTCATCAGGGAGATAGGTCTACAGTTTTCTTTCTCTGGTTTAATTCTTCCTGGTATAGGTATCAGCACCATATTGGTGTCATAAAAAAAGTTAGGCAGAGTTCCATCTTCACCTATTTTTTCCAAAGAGTTTATATAAAATTGGAACCAATTGTTCCTTAAATGTTTGATAGAATTCACTTGTGAATCCATCTGGCCATGGAGATTTTTTCTCAGGATGTTCAATAAAGGCTTGTTGAATTTATTTTTCTGAGATAGGGTTATTTAGGTTTTTAATTTCCTCTTCATTTAATCTGGGAAACTTATATTTTTGTAAATATTCATCAATTTCATTTAGATTGTCAAATTTATTGGCATAAAGTTGGGCAAAATAATTACAAATTATTACTTTAATTTTCTCCTCATTGGTGGTGAGTTTACCTTTTTTATTTAATATATACTAGCAATTTGATTTTCTTTCTTTTTTTAAATCAAATTGACCAGAGCTTGATCAATTTTATTGTTTTTTTCATAAAACCAGCTCTTGGTTTTATTTATTAGTTCAATAGTTTTTTTTTTGCTTTCAATTTTATTAATTTGTCCATCAATTTTTAGAATTTCTAATTTGGCATTTAATTTAAATGTGTATATATTTTTAATTTGTTCTTTCTCTAATTTATTAGGTGCATATTTAGTTCATTTATTTCTTCTTTCTCTAATTTATTCATGTAAGCATTTAAAGATATACTATATACCTTGACAGTTGCCTTGAGTATATACTATAGGTTTTGGTATATTGTTTCATTATTGTCAATAACTAGGATGAAATAATTAATTCTTTCTCTAATTTGTTGCTTGATCCACTCATTCTTTAAAATGAGGTTATTTAGTTTCCAATTATCTCCCTATTGCAATATTGCATATGATTTTTATTGCATTATGTTCTGAGAAAGATGTATTCACTATTTCTCCAATTGATCATTAGGTTTTATGCTGTAGCACATGGTCAGTTTTTGTGTAAGTGCCACGTACTGTAGAAAAAAAAAGTATATTCTTTTCTATCCCCATTCAGTTTCCTCTATAAGTCTATCATATCTAGGTTTTCTAACAATCTATTTACCTCCTTAACTTCCTTCTTGTTTATTTTATGATTAGATTTATCTAAATCTGAGAGTGGGAGGTTGAGGTCTCCCACTAGTAGTGTTTTACTATGTCCTTTTGCAGCTCTTTCAACTTCTCCTCTAAGAATTTGAATCCAATATCATTGGGTGCATACATATTTAGTATTGAAACTACTTTATTGTCTATGGTACCTTTAAGGAGGACATAGTTTCCTTCTTTATCTCTTTTGATGCTACCTATTTTTGCAGCTGATTTGTCTGAGATAAGGATTGCTACCCCTGATTTTTTCACTTCAGCTGAAGAAAAATATATTTTGTTCTAACTTTTTACCTTTACTCTATATGTATCTTTCTACTTAAAATGAGTTTGTAAGCAGTGTATTGTAGGATTCTGTTTTTCAATTAACTTTGCCATTCACTTACATTTTAAGGGAGAGTTCATCCCATTCACATTCAAAGTTATAATTAATTACTCCTTATTGCATTCCATGCTATCTTCCCTCTGTTTTTATTTTCCCCCCTTTTTCCCCTTTATCCATATTCCCCAGTGTTTTGTTCTGAATACCACCACCTTCAGTGTGTTTGTCCTCCTATATCAACCCTCCTTCCCTTTCTTTCACCCTTTACCTTTTCCCCTTCTTCCCTTCCTGCTGTTAATTCCCCTTTTCTCCTCCTCCCTGTCCCTCCCTCCCCTTTTGCCCCCTTTACTACTTGAAAGGTAAGATACATTTCTTAACTGAGTGTTTGTGTAAGTTAATTTTAAGCCAAGTCTGATGAAAGGAAGATTCAGGTGTTTCTCACCTCCTTTCTTCTTCCCCTCTATTACAATAGGTCTTTTTGTTCTTTACCCTTTTTTTAACCTTTTCATTTGTCTCTTGAACCTCCTGTTTGATGTCCAAATTTACTATTTAGCTCTGGTCTTTTCATCAAGAAATGTTGGAAGTCTCCCATTTTGTTAACTGTCCATCTTTTCCCCTGGAGGAAAAGGTTCAACTTTTCCAGGTAGTGGATTCTTGACTGCATTCCAAGCTCCCTTGCTCTTTGGAACATTTCATTCCCTTAGATCCCTTAATGTTTATGTGGCCAGATTCTGTGTAATCCTTATTGTGGCTCCTTTGTATTTAAATTGTTTCTTTCTGGCTGCTTGCACGATTTTCTCTTTTATCTGAAAGTTCTAGAATTTGACCACAACATTCCTTGGTGTTTTCATTTTAGGATCTCTTCCCAGAGGGGATCCATGTATTCTTTCAATAACTATTTTGCTCTGTTTCCATGATATCAGGACAATTTTCCATCACTAAATCCTGTAATATTAAATACAGGCTATTTTTCTCTTCTATGTTTTCAAGAAGGCTTATAATTCTCAGGTTGTCCCTTCTTGATCTGTTCTCAAGGTCAGTGGTTTTGTGAGGAAGTATTTTATATTTTCTTGAATTTTTTTTATCTTTTGGCTTTGCTTAACAGAATCTTGTTGTCTCATGAAGTCATTAGTTTTCACTGATTCCATTCTCTTTTTTTAGAGAAGAATTTTCTTTATTTACTTTTTGCAACTCCTTTTCCACTTGGTCAATTCTGTTTTTAAAGGAGTTTTCCACTTGCCCAAGTGTAGTTTTGAGAGAATAATTTTCTTGTTTGCATTTGCCAATTGAGGATTTGAGAGAAATATTTTTTTTTTACATTTGCCCATTTGAAGATCGGAGTAATTCTCATTTTGTATTTGTCTAATTGTATTTTCCAAGGATTTGTTTTCTTATTGCAAGGTGTTAATTTTCTCTTGAGTTTCTTTTCCCAATTTTTCCAATTGATTTTTGAGTTCCTTCCTGATTTCTTCAAGGAAGTCTTTCTGGGCTTGAGACCAATTTATATTCTCCTCAGACACACTCTATCTCTCTGTGTTAGAATCTATTTCTTCAAAGTATTTCTCCATGCCCCCCCCCCCTTTTTTTAGGTTTTTGCAAGGCAAATGGGTTAAGTGGCTTTCCCAAGGCCACACAGCTAGGTCATTATTAAGTGTCTGAGACCAGATTTGAACCCAGGTACTCCTGACTCCAGGGCTGGTGCTTTATCCCCTGTGCCACCTAGCTGCCCCTGGCCCCCCCCTTTTTGATGGCCTTTATTCATTTTTCTAGGATCTTGTGTTTGGGGTGGGGCTCTCAGAGGTTTGCTTTTGAAGATCCTAGAGGTTTTGTTCACTTGGCTTAGTAATTTGGAGGTCTGGCCAGTAGGGAGAGCTGGTTGTTTGCTCTGGAGTGTTTGAGGCCCTCAGCAGCAGGGTCTGAATTGACCTTGATCAATGTGCTGAGCCCTGGGGGAGGGAATTAATCTCTCTTTTAGTTGAACTCTGTTGCCCATACCTGAGCCTGAGGGGGTGGGGGGTTGTTTATTGTTTGTTCTGGGAAAAGGGCTTCTCTGAATGTATGAAGCACAGGTCTGGGGCTCAGCTCCTTGTTCTCTAGACTTACTCTGAAACTCTGTGTGCTGGAACTTACTCTCCTGTAGCTCCCCCAATCCCCAGCCAAAGATTCTGTGGCTAAAGTTGGATCTTGCCTATCTCTCGGAAAATCTGTGAGACTGAGGCTAGTCCTCTGGCTTCCCCCAGTTATTGTCCCCTGTGCTGACCCTCTGCTCCCATTTGCTGGTTCAACCCTGGTCTCCTGAGGCAGACCTTGTTGAGAGGTGTTCTCCTAGCTTCTCTTTCTGGGTTTTGTCAATCCAGTTTCTGTTAAGACGTTTCTTTCATGTTATTTTTGAAGGGGAAAGCAGAGTTCTTAACACAGTGCCTGTCTTCTCTCCACTATCTTGGCCTGAAGTTTCCCTTGCTATTCTTGCCTTTTTGTTTCTCCAGATGAATTTTGTTACTATTTTTTTCTAGCTCTGTAAAGTAGTTATTTGGTAGTTTGATTAGTATGACACTGAATAAGTAATTGAATTTGGGTAAAAATGCCAATTTTTATTATATTAGCTTGACCTAACCATGAGCATTTGACATTTTTCCAATTATTTAGATCTGACTTTACTTGGATGAGGAGACCTTCAAAATTGTGTTCATACAGTTTCTGGGTTTGTCTTGGGAGATAGATTCCCAAGAATGTAATGTTGTTTAGTTATTTTAAATGGAATTTTTTTTCTATTTCTTGCTTTTGGGATTTGTGGTTCATATATAGAAATGCTGATGATTTATGTAGGTTTATTTTATATCCTGCTACTTTGCTGAATTTTTTAATTGTTTCAAAGAGTTTTTTAGACAATTTTCTCAGGTTTTCTAGGTATACCAGCCTATCATCTGCAAAGAGTCAAAGCTTTCCTTCCTCATTTCCAACTCTGATTCCTTCAATTTCTTTTTCTTCTCTAATTGCTACTGCTAGCATTTCCAATACTATATTGAGTAGTTATGGTGATAATGAGCATCCTTGTTTCATCCCCTGAATTTATTGGAAACATGATTACACATTTTTAACCTATGTCAAATAATTTGTATTCTCATTGAGAGGGATTGGAGTGGGAGGAAAGGAGAGAATTTGGAAGTCAGGGTTTTAAAAGTAAATGTTTAAATTTGTTTTTGCCTGGAACCAGAGGAAAAATTAAATTAAATTAAATTTTTAAACAAGAACTGCTGATAGATTTCCAAGGCAGAACCAATATGGTGGGGTGAAGCTAGCATGCCCCCAGAATTTTTCCTTAAACAAAGCTAAATGAAGCCTCTGCACACACATTAAAGCTTCATATTCTACAAAAAAAGACAAGATCCAAAGAAATTTTCAATGGTAAGCATCATGGATGATCTTCAGGGAAGGTCAGTGTCTTTGGGGGGAAAGGGGAAGTAAAGCCCTGCTAGGTGAGAGAGCAGTAAAATCAGTGGGAGACTTTAAGCCACAGTGCAGTCAAGGTCCCAAGCACTTGACAATAGCATAATTCCCAGGAACTGGATAGCAAGCCTATAGGGAGGGTCTGAACCCCAAACAAAATCTGAACCCTGGGAATACTGGCACAAAAGATAGGATTGGGTCGGGAACAAACCACTGCATAGGTAGAACCTGGACATGTGGGAGAAAACAAATCTTTGCAAAGGCAATAACTGGACTCCATAGGCAACATCTTGACCAACAACAAGTCAGGGAACAGACCCCAATCCTAGCAGGAAAAAATTTGGGTCTATACTCCTATACCCCAGGATTAGAACTCAGACAATCAGGAGGAGTAAAAAAGCTAAAAGAGTGCTCTGTATAAAAAGCTACTATGCAGATGAAGATGATAACAATGCCACCTCAATAGGAAAAAATCAGTGAAAAATTGCATACAGGGAAAATCTCAAAATAGTTGGTCTCAAATTCAAAAGCTCATAGAACAACTTTAAAAAAAAGAATTTAAACATCAAATAAAAGAGGAAGAGGTAAAATAGAAAAAAAAAGAAATTAGAGTTAAGCAAGAAGATTATGAAAAATAATCAACAGAAAAAAGAATGTAACTTCAAAAAGTAAAATAAACCAACTGGAAAAGGAGTGTAGCTCAGCAAAGAGTAAATTAAGCAACTGGAAAAGGAAACACAAAAGCTAACTAAAGAAAATAAAACCTTAAAAATTAGAATTGGACAAATTGGTCAATGAATCTATGAGACTAAAACAAAGTAAGAGCTTTGAAAATTGAAGGAAACATAGAGTACTTTTTAGGAAAAACAAGCAACCTGGAAAAAAGATCCAGGAGAGATAATTTATGAATTTTTGGTCTCTTAGAAAGCTTAGATCAAAAAAAGAATCTGGAAAATATCTTTCAGGAAATTATCAGGGAAAACTGTTCAAATCTGCTACAGCAAGATGACAGTACCCATTGAAAGAATACATAGAGAGGGAGTTCCAGCCAAGATGGTGGAAAGAAGCCAGGCACTTTTTAAGCTCTCCTGGTTTTCCCTCAGACCTGACACAACTCAAATCTCTTAATATATTTTGGATCCCTTTGGAAGAAAGGGGGATATCTCTCAGCAAGGTTTATTAATGGGGGGAGGGTGTGGGTGTACCCAGGGCAGAGAGCAAAGACCCAGTGTAGGGGCTGCAGGGTGAAGCTGGGGACTAACCTGTTAATGTTGGAAGCCTGTGTCTTGTGTGTGGTGGTTGGACAAGAGAGCTCCAGCATGGCTGCCCAGACATTTATTGAATCATCTGGGCTGGTCTGTAAAATCTGGACTGTGAGCCCCTGTGTTTCTAGCAGAGGAGGCCCCATGTTCCCAGCTGAGCCTCTCCTCCCTCATTGTTTCTGTGTGTGTGTGTGTGTGTGTGTGTGTGTGTGTGTGTGTGTGTGTGTGACTTTCTATAGAACAAACACAGAAACAGTCCCCAGGTGTTTGCACCTTGCCCCAGGGTCCCAGTTATGGCCAGCAGATCTTCTCCAACATTGATTACTAGGAAATAGACTGTCTTTTCTAGCCTGAAGGCACATCCCAGATTGTACAATCAAGCTCCAGGCCTATAGAGTGGGGCACAGCCAACATAAACCCAGAAATAGCTTCTGACATTCCTTATTAGTGGGTCCACTGAGAAGCCCCCAAGAGTTCCCAAACCCAGTGAGCAAGGTCTCTAGGAATCTCAACAAACCAGTCTCTCCCTCCCCAAAACAAGGCCTTAGGGAAAAGACCCAAGAAACAAAAAAAAAAGCCAATCAAAGCAGGATCCATTGAATGTTACTTTGGAGATAAGGATACTAGCTCAGAAAAGGAAAACTGAAGGGATGGAGTTTCAGAGGAGAATATGAATTGGTGTCTGGTCTGGAAAGAGATCAGAAAGTAGTTTAAAAATCAAACTAAAAAACTGAGAAAAGAGATGCAAGAGAAAATGAATATCTTACTATAAGAAAACAAATCCTTTGAAAATACAATTGAATAACTGCAAAAAGAAAATAATACTCTCAATACCCAGCAATTTCTCAAAAAAAAACCCCAACAATTGAGCAAATGGAAAAAGATAAAACTCCTTCAAAAATAGAATTGACCAATTGGAAAAGGAGATGCAGAAGGTAAATGAAGAAAATTCTTCTCTAAAAAAGATTGGAGTTCCCAATACACTGAGAATCTGTTTCACAAAATTTTAAAAAATGAAAAAATAAAAGAAAATGTAAAACATTGGCAGAACAACTGACCTGGAAAATAGATCCAGAAGAGAGAATTTAAGAATCTTAGCACTACTTGAAAACCTTGAAAAAAAAAAAGTCTGGACTCCATGTTTTAGAATTTAATGAAGGAGAACTGCCCTGATACCCTGGAACTAGAGGGCAAAATAATTTACTGCTTGAAAAGCCCAAAGACATTAGCTTTTGGGATAAGAACTCACTATTTGACAAAAATTACTGGGAAAACTGGAAAACAGTAGGACAAAAGCTAGCCATAGACCAGCATGTCACACCCTATACCAAAATAAAATCAAAATGAGTACAGGATTTGAGCATAAATAGTGACATGGACAAACTAACAGACCAAGAAATACTATATCTGTCAGATGTATAGAAAGGGAAGAAATTTATGATCAAGCTTGTAAAAGAGTGCAATATAAGTTGAAAAATAGGTGATTTTGACTATATTAAAATAGAAAGTTTTTGCACTAATAAAACCAATGCTACCAAGATTAGAAGGAAAACAGAAAATTGGTAAACTATTTTCACAGCTAGGGCTTTGGATAAAGATCTCATTTCTAAAATATATAGAGAATTGCATCAAATTTATAAGATCACAAGGCATTTCCCAATTGATAAATAGTCAAAGGACATGAACAGGCAGTTTTCAAATGAAGGAATCAAAGCTATACATAATCTTATGAAAAAATACTCTAAATCATTATTGATTGGAGAAATGAAAATTAAAATAACTATGATGTATCATGCCATACCAATCATATTGGCTAAGATGACAAAAAAAGAGAAAACAATCAATGTTGGTTGTGAGAGGATTGGGACATTAATGCTTTGTTGGTGGAGTTGTGGACTTATCAAACCATTCTGGAAAGCAAACTGAAACTATGCTCAAAGACCAATAAAATTCATCATATCCTTTGACCCAGCAATTTCAATACTAGGTTTATATCCAGAAGAAATCATAAAAAATGGAAAAAGTCCCACCTGTTCCAAAATATTCATTGCAGCTCTTTGATGTAGTGGCAAAGAATTAGAAATCGAGGTGATGTCTGAACAAATTAAGATATATGCATGTTATGGAATACTATTATTCTATAAGAAATCATAAATGGTTAGACTAGAGAAGCATGCAGTGAATTACAAGAACCAATGTAGACATTAACAACAATGTGAGTTGATTAACATTGAGGGATGCAGCTCCTCTCAGCAGTTCAGAGAGCTAGGACAACCCTGGAAGACTGGTTATGCATGATGATGCTATCCTTATCCAGAGGAAGAAAAGCAAAACAAAATAAAACAAAGAAAAAAAATCCTACAGAATCTTAATGAACACTACATTCATTTTTTTATTAATTTTTTTTTTTGCAAGGCAATGGGGGTTAAGTAGCTTGCCCAAGGCCACACAGCTGGGTAATTATTAAGTGTCTGAGATCACATTTGAACTCAGGTACTCCTGACTCCAGGGCTGGTGCTCTATCCACTGTGCCCCCTAGCCATCCCTACTACATTCACTTTTTAAAAATTTCTCTTGTGTATTTCTTTCCAGTCTTATGGTTTTTTTCTTTTCCCTTGATCTTAATTCCTCATGACAAAAATGACTAATCTGTGAACATGTTTAACACTTATATCCATGTGTATGTACCAGTATTCACCTATTTACTGCTGAGGGGAAAGAGATGAGAAGGGTAGGGTGGAAAGAAATTGTGTAACTTAAAAATGTACATATGTTGGGGAGGGAGGTCAAGTGATGCAGTGGATAGAGCACCTGCCCTGGAGTCAGGAGTACCTGAGTTCAAAACTGGCCTCAGACACTTAATAATTACCTAGCTGTGTGCCTTGGGCAAGCCATTTTACCCCATTGCCTTGAAAAAACTAATATATATATACATATATGTATATATATATTAGTTTAGTATATATATCATATATAGTATATATATATTAGTATATATATCATATATATATATATATCACATATGCCTATGGATGAATGCTGAAAAATTTTCATAATATATAATTAGAAAAATAAAAATATCCATTGAACGAAAAAAAAGAAAAACATTAAGAAAAAAATGAAAAAGAGCTGCCATAAATATGGTTGTACATATAGGTTTCTCCCCCATTTTTAATGATCTCTTTGGGATACAGACCCAGTAGTGGTATTGCTGGATCAAAGGGTATGCACAGTTTTATTGCCCTTCAGGCATAGTTCCAAATTACTCTCCAGAATGGTTGGATATGTTCCCAACTCCAACAAGAGTTTTTTTGTGTTGCCATTTTCTCACTTTCTCTCCAACATTGATCATTTTCATTGTGGTCATTTTAACTAATCTGATGGATATGAAGGGTTACCTCAGATTGTTTTAATTTGCATTTCTCTAATCAATAATGATTTAGACAATTTTCATAATTTCTTCATCTGAAGACTGACTGTTCTTATCATTTGACCATTTATTATTGGAGAGTGACTTGTGATCTTATAAATTTGATTTGGTTATCTATATAGATTTGAGAAATGACTTCTTTATTAAAGACAGTAATTGTGAAAATTGTTTCCCAAATTTTTGCAGTTCTCCTAATCTTGGTTGCATTTGTTTTATTTGTGTAAAAACTTTTTAATTTAAAATAGTCAAAATTATCCATTTTGTAATTTATTAGGTTCTCTATCTCTTCCTTGGTCATAAAATCTTTCCCTTTCCATAGATGCTGATCTGACAGATAAACTATTCCTTGTTCTTCTAATTGATTTTCACCCTTTATAGTTAAATCCTGTATGCATTTCAACCATATTTAGGTATAGGGTGTGAGATATTGCTCTATGGCTATGTTCTGCCATATTATTTTCCAATTTTTCCAGTAGATTTTTGTCAAATAATGAGTTCTTATGTGAGAAGCTAGTCTTTGGGTATATCAAACAGTAGATTACTATAATCCTTTACTCTATTTCTTAGCCAGTGCCAGCCAATTTGTATGACTGCCTCTTTATAATATAGTTTTAGATCTGGTAAGGCTAGACTACCTCCCTTTGCATATTTTTTCATCAATTTCCTTGATATTCTTTTTAAAAAAATTTTAGGACACTTTTTCCCAAGGCAATGGGGCTAAGTGACTTGCCCATGGTCACACAGCTAAGGAATTATTAAGTGACTGAGGCTGAACTCAGGTCCTCCTGACTCCAGGGCCAGTGCTCTATCCACTGTACCACCTAGCTGATATTTTTGATCTTTACTTGAATTTTGTTACTATTTTTTCTAGCATTGTAAAATATTTTTTCAATAGTTTGACTGGTATGAGAGAATTCATTCCCTTTAAATTCACAGCAATGATTGCTAATCCTGTATTTCACTCCATCCTCTCTTCCCCTATTTGTGTTTTTCTCTCTCCTTTCCCCTTATTCTTCCACATTAGTGTTTTGCTTTGGATTGCCACTACCCTCAATCTGCCTTCGTTTTTATCACCCACTTCCCTCTTTTTCCTCCCCTTCTCATTTATTCCTTTTTTTATTTTTACTTTTCTCATCCTTTTTATCACCCTTGTTTTCCCCCCTTTTCTTTCCCTTCTACCCCACCCCCTTTCCCTGTAGGTTAGGACAAATTTCTAAGCTTTGAACCAAATCTGTTGGAAATAAGAGTTCCTCAGTGCTCACATATTCCTTTCTTTCCCTTTACTATATTAAGTCCTTTGTTAGCCTTCATGTATTGTTATTTATCCTCCAATGCATGCACCTTTTTCTTCCAGCATAATCCCTTTCCTGCATGTTCTAGTTGTTTATAGATGCCTAGTATATAGTTTACAGCTGTCTAGTTTCATCTGCCTAATTAGAAATTCAATTTTCAAGAGCCAGAAGCATCCTTATATCATAATCAATTCATACTCATACTCTTTTTTTCAAGTACAATCACTCCAACTGTCCCAGTATAAATGCAACCCTAAAGAGCTAAAAGGTTTATCACATCACAGTCAATTTATACCCATACTCTCTGTCTATATGTATTCCTTTCAACCACCTTCTCTTTAAGAGAAATATAATCACCAAGAGTTACAAGTATTAACTTCCCATTTAGGGTTATAGACAATATAATCTTACTGACTAATATTTTTCCTCTTTTCATTTACCTTTTTTTACACATCTCTTGAGTCTTGTATTTGAAGATCTGAAAGTCCTCTATTCCTTAGAAAATCTATCTATTCTCCTGAAAGAATGTGCTGAATTTTCTGGAGTAGTTGATTCTTGGCTTTAAACCAAGTTCCTTTGTCCAAATCTCTGATTCTTTAATGTTGAAATCTGCTAAGTCTTGCTGCTAGGTCATCCTGACTGTGGCTCCCTGGCATTTAAATTGTTTTTTTTTTTTTTTGGCTGCTTGCATTATTTTATCCTCTAGCTGAGAATTCTGAAATTTGTCTATAATATTCCTTTGAGTTTTTATTTTGAGATCTCTTTCTGAGAATATGATCAATGAATTCTTTATAGGGCTTTTTTAGCTTATTGTTTTAGCATATTAGGGCAGTTTTCCATGATAAATTTCTGTAAGATATTATCAGGTAATTTTTATAATCATGACTTTCAGATAGACCAACACTTCATAAATTATCTCTTCTGTATCTATTTTTCAGGTCATTTTTCCCAAGAGGTACTTTATATCTTCTTTTATTTTATTTCTTTTAGTCTTTTGTTTTTGTTTAATGGAATCTTGTCTCAGAGATTCATTAGTTTTCATTTGTCCAACTCTAGCTTTTAGGGTGTATTTTCTTCAGTTAGCTTTTGTGCTTCCTTTTCCAGTTAATTAATTTTACTTTTAGATGAATTTCTTTCCTTTTCCAGTTAGTCAGTTTTATTTTCTGGCTCATCAATTTTACTTTTAAAGTTATTGTGTTCTTCAGTCAATTTTTCTTAATTTTCCTGTATAATGTTCATTTCTGATCTCATTTCTGATCTCACTTCTTTTCCTATTCTTTGGTATTTAAAATATTTTTGAGCTTTTCTAAGAGGTACTTTTGGAAATAATTCATAAATTCCTTTGAGATATCACATGTAGGCTTTTTGTCACTGCTTTCCTCTTCTGAGATGGCATTTTTATAATTTCTATCAGAATAGGAGCTGTCAATGATTAGCACTTTTTTAGTTTTATTGATCATTTTGATAGTTGAGCTCTGTTCCTGGGTCAGAAGGGGTTTAGTCCCAAGCTTTTTAATTCAGATGCCTGGGGTTATTTTCCCTGGCTTTCTGCTATGACTTTTCCATGTTTTTGGAACATTGCACCAACAATTCTGGGGCTTGAACGTTGTTCCAGGAGCTGAACTGAGTTAGGACTTAAGCTGTGCTATGGCTAATAGCCTCTTGCTGACTTCCCAACTTTCTTGTCTATACTGGGCTACACTCTCTTTTTTATGCTCATAAGACCTTTCATTGAAGTTCTTTGAAGATATTTTGAGAAAGTTGTTTCACTGTTTTTTTTGGGGGGGGGGTTGCTTTAGGATATGCTTAAGGGCTTCATTGGAAGGTGTTTCAGGAAAAACTCAGGGAGCTTATTTGTTTTGCACTATCATCTTGATTTCTACACCAAAAGTACCCCTCAATATATTTTCTAGTCTCGTGTATCTCATTTATTTTCATTCAATCAACTACATTCTACAAAGCAGTCTTTCCCCATTTTTTTCTCATGCATGTCATTCCATCTCTTTTCCATGCTTTTAGAGTGTTATCTCTCTTTGCTCACCTTACTTTATCTTATACATTCTCTTTTTCACCTTTTAGGAACAATTCAAGTACCACCTTCTCCATATAGCCTTTTTGGTCTCTCCAAATCTTAGTGCTCTCTTTTTCTCACTCTCCTCTCTCTCTCTGTTTCCTTCTTTCTCTCATATTTAATTATTTCTTATTATATTCTTTTATGTAATTATTCTCTTTATCCCCCCTTTAAATAGAATTATGTTTAAGTATGGAAGGCTTTTTAAAATTTTTTTGTATTTATTGTTCCACTGCTTAGCATATAGTTGGCATATAATAAATATTTATTTATTGATTGAATATAAATCATAAAGGACTTCACTGGGGGACAAAAACAATATTATAAAGATGTGTCCTATTTCCTAGAGAAGCTAAGGGTTATTAATATAGCTTTATATTTTTGATGATAATATAGCCTACTGTTCTCCACTCAAATTCTGGGCCCAGATCATTCTCCTTTTCCAATTTCTGTCTTAGCTACCTACAATTGTCTTTCATTATCTGTACTATAAACATTCTTCATGGTCTTAGTTTTTTTTTTAATTAGTTGGGCCTAATTCATTTGAATAGATCTTATTTATGCTATTCTTACTCAGATGGATCTTTACTTTTCCAGGTCTTAAAGTATTTGGTACAATGACATTAGCAGATAGGAGCATTTGAAGGACCTCAGAATTTTTAAAGACGCACTCTTCCACCTGGACTGTTGGCTATACCTCCTCACTGACAATGGCAAATCCAGTAGAATTTATCTTTATCATTCACATGATGAGAAGATGCAGAAAATGAGACCTTGTGCTTATTTCTTCTTGAATACATAAGAAATCATTTGATTCAGCAGGGGAAAGTACTACCTAAAAAGACTTGCTTTAAAAAAAGGTGTTTCACATGTATACTGCAAAATTATACGAGTACCTGAAAGATTTTTAACAGAGAAAACAATGTTTGATAATACTCTGTTTATTAATTGAAGTTATTATTCTTTGGTTTCTAATAAAATTAAAATCTTTTATTTTTAATGAACTTTTTTTCTAACCAAATATCTGTATACCTACAAATGACTGGGTATCTACATGTAAGTTTGCAACTAATCAAAGTAATCCATATGTTCTATTTTCTGTCACCTTACCACGACTACAGAATGTTCACATCTCATCTGGTTAATTTACTAACCTTTCCAGTTCCCTCTTGGGTATCTTGGCATCATATAGACATAGCTCATGGTACGTTACTTGGCTGTGAAGGGAATCACTGGTAGTAGCAATTATGAAAATAATTAGGGGTAGCAAATGCCAAAATGTAAAAGAGTGGAATTTCTATATTTAAAGCCAGTGAAAATGACTTGATAAACTACTGTCCTGCTATCCTCAGGCACAGAAGAATAACATTTCAGAGTTCCTAAGTATAGAAATGTTAATGATATATGAAAGAAAGAAAGAAAGAAAGAAAGATAGTAAGAAAGAGAGGAAGGATGGAAGAAAGAAAGAAAGAAAGAAAGAAAGAAAGAAAGAAAGAAAGAAAGAAAGAAAGAAAGAAAGAAAGAAAGAAAGGAAGGAAGGAAGGAAGGAAGGAAGGAAGGAAGGAAGGAAGGAAGAAAGAAAGGAAGGAAGGAAGAGGAGAAGAAAAAATGTCTGGTTATATATAATTCACAAAAACTCACATGGATATCTTCCTTCAGAAAGATAGTTCAACTACCTAGTAAAGATTTGAGTCCACGAGTCATTGACATCTCAATAGAATCAAGGTAATTGTTTTCACATCCCTACTGATAGTAGACCATGGTTGAACAGCTGGTTATCAGTAGGAACCCTGTGCAAAATAGCATTGCAAAGAAAGAGAAATCTTGTCTCTACTACATCTATAACACATTATATACCATGATCTCTTGAGTACCCGATACTAAGGGTTTCAAAAAGATGACACTGCCGTGAATGCACAATGGGAATAGAACAATTTCAATAGCAAATGTGTGTGAAGTTTTCTTCATACAGTACAGAGCTTCTATTATAGGGTATGTAATAGATGAAGGTATTTTAAAGCCAATCCTTTGTTCTAACCAGCTTCCAAGCTGCTCATGCTTAGTCATTAAGATACTGCATGATACCTGGAAACCAACACTGTGAAATACCCAATGCTACTAATGCAAAGCAAGGGAGAGATTTCTGGCTAGGAGTTCTGGAAAGCCATTTCCTATCATTATATCAGGCAGAAACTCTATTTTCCTTCTTCTCTCTCTATCTGTTATACACCTTTAAAAAGCAAAGGAAGCTGAACATTTGGAAAAGATCAGAAGGTGAACTATACATGTGTCTACATATGATAAAATAATCTTATTTAAATAGCATTTTTAAAGAGGTGGTGTTGCACAATGATGGATAAAGGGTTACCTCAGAACAAGGAAGACCTGGGTTCAGGTCCTGCCTCTTCACACTAAATGGTTTTTTTGACCCTGGGAAAGTAATTTAACTTCTCAGTGTAACAGATTAGTGTTATCAAGCTCATATGGAACTTCAGGTTACTAATCTATTTGCAAGGATCCCTGGAGGCAGCATGTTGACTTGTTTTTAAAATGTAATATTATCAGTGTCTTATTATATTTATATTTTATTAAATAATTCCAATTACATGTTAATCTGGTTCAAACTGCACTCAGGCATATTGTGAGCTACATGAAGCCCATAGTTCAGTATGTCTGACATCTCTGCTCTAGGCAATTCATTTTGTCTCTTATATTGTAGAGGTGCTGATTTGCTTTGATAAAAAGAATTTGCTCTCCAAGGAATTCTTCATAGCAGTGAAATCACAAGTCCAGATCTTAGCCCTAGTCCCTATAGTGCTATACAGTTACAAGTAGTCTCCTTCAAAATCACTCTGATACTGGTGGTACAGTTATTAAAAGCACCATTTTTCATATAATACAACTCAGGCTCAGAAAAGTGACTTGCTCATGAACATAGGATTAGTAATTTTCTATTTTTCTAAAATATTTGATTTTTTTTGCAAACTTGATAAAATCCAACATGAATATTTACATATATAAATATTATTTCATTGATATAGGAAGCATTCAATTATCAATGCAGAGCAATATATACTTTTTGGGACAGCTAAGTGGCACAGTGGATAGAGCACCAGACCTGGAGTCATGAGAACCTGAGTTCAAATTTGACCAAAGACACAATTCTTACTCAGCTATTTGACCTTGGGCAAATTATTTAACCCCACTGACATGAATTTTTTTAAATTAAAAAAATATTCTTTGTATCTTGCTCATAGTATTAAAAAGTTAAATTATTAACTGAGGACAACATTGCCAATATGTATAAAGGTGAGATTAGAACCCAAGTTTTCTTGACTCCATGTCCAATTCTCTATCCACCAGGTCATATAAAGAACAACAAAAAAAGATAACTTCATGTGAAATCAAGAAATATCTGTCATCAATAGTTTTTTAAAGTATATATATATTGAATTCAATATGATATATATGTATTTCTTTCTGAACTTATAATAATTTTCTAGTTTGCATTAGAGAATTGTAGAGGATATTTAATTCAATTTGTAGTTTTACAGAGAACTCAACAATCTCCAGCCCCCCCCAAAAAAAGATTATCATGTATTCACTAGTCTTAAAAAATATTTTTTAGAGTAGAAGTCTATTCAGATTTTAAATAACTCTAATCATTAGAACTTTATTTTTAAGTTAGACTTACCATAAATTTGCAAATTCAGTCCTAAAATAGAAACTGAAAGAAAGAAGGTAGTTTTTATTGTTATCGATGCTTGTATATTCCTTCATTTGCTGAACAAAGGTATTGAATACCAAGGAAGATGAAATATTAATTGAAGAGAGTGAATAATGGAAATGCATCCCATATTTTTAAGACAGTTATTTGACTATTCTTTAGTGCTGAGGATTCAAATCCAAATGATGGAGTAAAGAATGATTCCAGTTATTATTCCAGCATCATATCAGTGTCACTTGTACTTTAGATTTTACTTTCCCTTGTAGATGGCCCAGTTTTGAGGCTCGTTATTGTTATTTTTTGTCCCAGATTCTTGAAAACTATGTTAACTGAGTACACACTCTGGCAGTCCTTTCCTTGTTGTAAGGGTTACAAATAGAACTTGTTGAGTAACTATATATCTGGCAATAGAAATGGTTATTGACTACAAGTTCTTCTCATCAGACAGCAAAATTCCGTTCTATTTCAAGTATGCCATGTTGACTGACATGACTTAAAACAAACATAAAGTATAAACGAGGATTTGGAGAATCAAGGAGAACTCAAAGGACTTAGAGTGGGATGGGGTGATGGTGAATACAGTGTTCAAAATCTAGACCAGGACAAGGAAAGGAAAGCAAGTTACAGAAGTCCAAAACAAGAAGTTTTTAAGAATGGACACTAGAATTTTATCAGTGAGACACTTGTTATATTTTCTTCCTTTTTTAGTAGAAAACAAAGATTGAAAAATCTCAAAATGGGATATTTCAAGCATAAATGGAGCCTGTCACTCCATGTGGCAATTCTCAATAACCAACCACTAGAAATTCTTCCCTTTCAAATATCATAATACTTTAGGGCCACACAGTATAGAGGAACTGTTTCTATCTTATTCTCACAATGTACTGTAGCATAGTATGATATTGATTAGTCTAAATGCTTTTGTATATTCTATTTCTTTTTTCTTCTCACAAAAACTCTTTGAGGGAGGTAGGATAAATATGTATTGACCTGAAATGGGATAATATAAAACATCTAGCCCCGTATGTTAATTTTGAAGAAAAAGAATATGATGCCAAGATAAATTAAGTGGCTAGTTGAAGGTCACATAACTAATTAGTGGCAAGTAAGATAAGAATTCAAGTCTACTACTTAATGCAATACTGAGCCAGCAAACATTCATTATCTGCCATACCTGGTGCTATGTGTGAAGGAAATAGATACACTGAGGTATATAAAACTATTCCCCATTCATTCACTCATTCATTCATGAATTCAACAAATATTATTTCAACATTTATCTCATTAGGTACCGTGATAGGCCTGATAAGTGGTACAAAAAAGATCTTTTCCATAATCATAAGGATCTGCAACAGGGCATAGTGGATATCTGGATTTGACTAACCATGTGACTCTAGGAGAATCACGTAAACCCTTTAAACCTCAGTTTTCCTATTTGTACAAATGAAATAATATTAGCACCAACCTTATGGAACTTTTATTAGAATTTATTAGAATTATTAGAATTTTATTAGAGTTCAATGTAAAGGTGGCTAGGTGGCACAATGAATAGAGCACTGGCCCTGGAGTCAGGAGTACCTGAGTTCAAATCTGATCTCAGACACTTAATAATTACCTAGCTGTATGCCTTGGGCAAGTCACTTAACCCCATTGCCTTGCAAAAGAAAGTTAATTTAAAATTCAATGTAAAGCACTTGACTAATCTTAAGTACTAAATAAGTGTCAGATATCATCATCATCATTGTTGTCAAATAGTAAGTGTAAAGTACAATGTGAAAAACTTGAAATGGAAATATAAAGATGTGGTTCAAAGATTGTGAAACAAGGAGGATATCTGTGTAATGGGTAAGGTAAGGGCTGAGGATTACTTCCAAAAAAGGACAAATAAAGACAAGGAGATAGAAAATTAGACAAATATATTTGGGGAAACTGTAAACACTCAGAAGGTCCTTTTACCACCATCAGGAATCATGGCTCTCATGGACATACATAATGCTATATATATACCTGCTATTGTTTCCTTTTATATATAACAGGAAATAGCACACAGAATTTTTGATGGGCAGGCATCATCAAAATACACCAAAACAGTAGTATTGTCAATTTAATGACATGACACCAAAGCAAAGGAAAAATTCTTTTATTTGACATTTGAAAGTAAGGATTTGTTTAATGTCAAGGGTATAAAACAAGTGTAATAAAGCATAAGTTGCATACAATAGTAGTATAATCATAATTTTTCTGTATAGTTCATTCCATTTGAATTGATAGAACTAGAATATTGTGATCTAACATCCTGCACCCCCAAAGAGCTTTGCAATTACATTTTGTTGTTGTTGTTGCCAAGGTCTCCAATTAATCTCATTAGAAGCTTAAAATTTTTAAGTGCCTCCTCCCCTCTCTTCAACAGTGTTTACTTTATAATCCAGACAACCTCAGATGATTTCTTTTTTAAAAAATAAATTTATAATGCAGTTATCGCTATTAGGGTACATTATAACTAAAAGATTAAGCCAGTTAAAACACAAAAACAATTACCAATCTCATTCAGCCAGATGCTCTAATAGAATAGACACTCTGGTTCTAGACAAGAGTGTAGATGATGGGAGAGTGACCTCTCAATTTTATATGTGTTTCTCAAAACATACAGTATCTTCCCTAGGAAGATTTGTAGAATACCACATGAAAGAGCACTCATCTCCTGTTTCCTCTTTCAATGCCTTAATATAAGCCAAGGATTTCCTTTCAGCTTCCAGTCAGTCTTGCTTCTATGAGCTAGATTGATCTGATGTTTGGTAAACTATCTGATAAACTGTTCTATTCTAATACTACTGACTAGATGGAATTCTGGGGAAAATTCAAATCTGAATTCAATGTCTCTTCCTCAAGATCAACTCTACCTATAACTTCCTCCTACTCTAAGTATTAACATTTTTATTTTCTTTCCCAACCAGATTTCTTCTATTTCACTGAGCAGCTATTAACAAAGTTAAATGAATTATATGGCTTAAAAGGTCATAAATCCTCCTGGAGAATCAGCTCAAAAGGGAATTTTAATAAGGACAATTGCAAGATAAAAATTTGGGGTTAGAGAATATTTTAAATGCTGTGTTTGTCCTTTTAAGCATTAGCATTTTCCATCTTGAAGAAAAAGAAGTTAAAGAGGGCTGGCTTGGACTAAAGGGCTCTGGTAATTATGCATCTGATCATGCTCCATTTTCTTTAGGATGCTGATTGAATAGTTATCTTTGCCTGTTTTATTGAGTAAGTGTTAGAATAGGAATAGTGGAAAAGAGATAAGAAAGCTGTCTAATGTGAGTCCTTGTTCTTCAGGTAGAAATAAAGCAACTTATACTAATTGTATCTGAATTCCCTTTTTGAAAAAAGACACCCTAGATTCAGAGACTTTCTACAGCGGTTAAAAAAAAGTTAATTAGCATTCTTAGGGATATTATTATATATAAGCCTTTGCTAGGAACTTTGTGGGAGTCATAGCAAAATTGAAAGCATGATTCCTGCCCTCAAATATCTTACAGTCTAGTTAAAGAGATTCAATTTTATTAAGCATAGGCTATTCTGAAAGCACTGACTTGTGTGTCAGGAATAAAAAAAAAGCTTAAAAGAAAGGGTAAAAGTAGTCCCTGTCCTCAAGGACATTACTTTCAATTCTGTAAGTTACAGATGTAACATATGAAAACCGGGAAATGGCAATGAAGGGTACAGGGAAGATGTGCCAAAGAATTTGTGAGAAACTCTGTATCTTGATCCTAATCCAAATCTGCTTGTTGTACTATCCTCCCTTTCAGTTGAATTGGATAACTAAATAGATCATCATTTCATGCCCTTGGAAAAAATTACAGAGATAGACTTCTCTTAAACCTGAATCATTTTAATCTCTTTACATTTTTTTTTATTACACCTTTAAAGGTTGTGTGTCCAGCTTATTCATCAGAATCCCATATGCTTAGTGATCTTTGTTTTTGTAGTGCTAAATATGACAGAGTTTTGGTGGGTTTTTTGCATTTTTTGACATGTTTTGGCTGGAATCCTTTTCTAAGGACAGAAATTATGAAAATACTGTAAATATACATCAAATGAAGAATATTTTTTAAAGTTTATTAGAACTTTCTCTTCAAATTGCTGTTCTTTCCTTTATTTTTCTTTTTTTCTTTTTTTTTTTTTAGGTTTTTTTGCAAGGCAAAGGGGGTTAAGTGGCTTGCCCAAGGCCACACAGCTAGGTAATTAAGTGTCTGAGACTGGATTTGAACCCAGGTACTCCTGACTCCAAGGCCAGTGCTTTATCCACTACGCCACCTAGCCACCCCTAAAATTGCTGTTCTTTCCATGAAAAAATCATGATTGTTTTCAGTCCAGCAGAGATCTTGGAGGGGTGGAAACTCATGAAATTCCATTTACCTACTGGAGTGTGAAAATAAAACTTGTTATATCTGTCAATACATTTTTCAGGTTTTTTTTTTTCCTCAGGCACATTGAAAACTCATTATCTGTTGAGTTTAAATTGTGTGTGATTTTTTAACTCCATGAAGAATTTTCGTATAGTCTGATGACATTTTCCCCTCTATTTGGAAAATTAAATATTAAAATATAGCAGTTTGGTTTTCTATTGTTGTTCACCAAATATTTCAAAATGCTTTATTTGATCACTCTGAAATATAATTACATACATATATACATATATATATATATATATATATCTGCATTTATGTGTATGTACATGTTTTCCCTAAGAAAAGGAATATAACCATGTTGTCAAGAATAATATGATTAGGAAATGCTTGAAACTTTTATAGTAGAAACCTGTTATTCATTCCAATAAATGGAAAGGCACTAATGATTGATCCAAAAGATGTTAATTCTTTTCCATTAGCACCTTATCAGGGTTTTAACCTTGAAATTCTAAGTCCTCCATAATGATTTGAGAATGGTTGAATGCTTGTCAGCAAATTTTGAAGTGCTCTAATTTACTGTATATTTTATGAGCTTACTATAACTTACTCTATTTTTGTGTATCTATTCATGGATTTTTCAGTATTTTATTATGGAATTTTTGTCCTTTCCTAAAAAAATGTGTTAATTCCTCTCTTTTCCTTTTTTTAAGAAGTTATTAATAATAAAACTAACAACAATGATAATGATATTACATTAAATTTGTGCCATTACTAGTTGCATAGAATTTACCATTTAAAGAGCATTTTACATAAATTATCTCAATTAATGCTTGTAAAAGCTTTATGTAAAAAAATCAAATTTCATATTTGAGTAATTTGCCTTTAGTCATAAAACTAATAAGTTCTGGGGCCAGCATGAGGGACTAGACCAGTGATTTTTCCATGTGCCAGACTGTCTCTGTTCGGTGGTCATATGAACTGCTAAGAAGAATAAAAGAAGTCTTAGGATTTTGCTTCGAATAAGAGTGAAGTGCTTGAAAAATTTTTCATTGACTTGAATAGAGGACTTGAAGTTTGACTATATGCCATGAATCAATAACTGCTCATTGTACTCATAATGAAGGTTAGCTTCATTCCTAATTCAGAAAGTAAAGGGACTTGTTCTCTTTTCTTTCCATGTTATCAGGGAAGAGAAGGAAGGAAGTACACAGTTAAAAAGAAGAAGGGATATCAGGAAGAAACAAGAAGAAAATAATCTGAAATAACAATAGAGAAATTTGACATCTCAAAGCTGGAGAGGGGAAGAACATAACAGAGGAGAAAGGGGATGTATCCTAAACACCTGGAGCTAAATGCTATCTATGAAGTTCTTTCCATAGAGAAAAGAGGTAGTTCTTACAAGCTATATTTCTTCTGTTCCAATGAAGTTGTATTCTAGAAGTTATGTTAGGAGAGATATTATCTAGTAAGAGTCAGAGGAATAAGAGATAAAAAGTGTTGGTCAATGTCTCAGCAGTAAAGTATTCAATCTGACCTTAACAACATGTAAAAGCACATTATTTTTCCAGGGAATGTAATTTGTCAAGAATTCAATGGACAATTTCCTAAGACTTCTCAAAACTCATGACTATTCTTTACTTCTGGTGATATACTCAGATAAATAATACCACCAGAAGAGATTTAGAAAGCCCTGATAACAATTATGCATTTCTTGCAAGAAAGAAAAGACCCAATGCTTTTGGAGATCTTTTAATCTTTGATACCATGAAAATGTAAGAATTTCAAAAGAAAGTTAGGTTTGAGAAGCAAACTACTGTTTTAGAAGATGATATCTGAAAATAAGAATCATATTTCTAGACCATGGCTGAAAAGAGGTATTACGTGAGCTCAGAGTCAACTCAGTCAGGAGTATACCTGATCAGAACATATAAGATAAATACATGGATCAAGTCCTTCAAATTTAACTAAAGGAACTTCATAACTTGGAAAATTCTGGGAGAAGGGAGGGAAAGCCCAAAATTTCTTACCTACCAGTCTACATAGGGAAGTTCCAACATAAGGAGATGTAAAGGAAATTCAAAACTCAGAAATTCATACACAATAAAAACCTCAGAAATTTGTGAGCAATAAAACCCATGCTTCTTAGGTGTCTGTACAAGAACACAAGAACAGTTAAGTATAAGAAATGAGGTGAGCTTTATATACACTTTATGTACACATTGTTACAAATGGAATTAGAGGAAATTGATGCCCATGCTAAAATATGAGTCTTAAAGGGCATATACTTAATTCAACATAAGTTATATATGTATATATACATACATAGATATGTATATATGAATATATATAAATGGATGAATTAGTATTGTATCAGAACACTCAGATGATCACAACTCAGAGGCCAGAGAGGAAAACATGGTAGATACCATTATATTTCTGAGGATCAAATGAAGGAAAACAAGTTATATTGATTTTGGATTATGTCAAAAATAAAATAGAATACCTAGACAGAAGGATGAAATTGATGATGACTTTAGGAAATAAATCACAAGCCTAGTATGGAGACATGATATCATGATATCATAATAGAACAAAACAAATACATGCTCTCTCTCCTCTCTTCTTCTCCTTTCTTCTATATTTTTCTTTTCTTTCTTCCTCTCCCCTGCCTTGCCTATTCTGTCCTTGTCTCTCTGACTCTGTCTCTCTTTCTCCACCTTTATCTTTTCTTTGTCTTTTAGTTTCCTCTATATGGGTCCTTCTTTGTCTTTCCTTCCTTATCTCTGTCTCTTGGCCTCTTTCTTTTTGTCACTCTATCTGTTTCTCTTCTTGGTTTATACTTCTAATTCTTGGTTTATACTTTGGATCAAGGAAATCAAATTCACAAATTTAACATTGGGAGATGTGTGACTAGAGAGCATTTCATTTGATAAAGATTTAGGGTCCAGAGAGATAAGCTAGAAATGCTGATCATAGGCAGCTTTAAAAGAATAATTGTGAAAGTGGTATACTTGCTTCATTCTGCCCTTTCCACATTTGGAGTACTGAGTCTTAGAAGTTCATGGTGGGAAATTATATGGAATTATAGAAATTTCATATAGAAATTATATGAAAAGTCCAGAGAAAATTGACCAGAATGGTGAAAGATCTTAAGCCTCTGAGGATTAGTTGATAGAACTGAGGAGATCTAATCAAAAAGAGAAAAGACTTAATGGAGACAAAAAAAAAAAATCTGTCTTCAATTATCTGAATGGCTATAATGTGGAAAAGGAGATAAACTCTTTCTGAATCTGGAGAGAAGGACAAAGAATATTAGGGTAGAAGTAGAAAAAAATCCTTTTGTTTCTATATAAAAAAGAAAGAAAGAAAATAAGCCAAAACCAAAGAAAAACAAAAAAAGTTTGCTAATAATCAAACCTTACCAAAAGTGGAATAGGATGCTTCGGTAAATAGTATTTCTTCATCTTGATGGATTTTGCCAGTCACATATTAGGAATGTGAGAGATGGGATTCTTGGTGACCTACTAGCCTCTGAGTTCCCTTCCTTCCACTTTTGTGATTTTAAGTAATATTTTTCAAATACTCTAATCCAGACAGAAAAATTCTATGTATTCTTATCGTGTAGACAATCAAAAAGCATTTAGCAAGTGCCTAACATATCACAAGTATTGTGATAGTCACTGTGACTTATTTCTTCTATTTACTCTTATACTTGGTGATCATCCAGGTTCCCAAAGATTAAATTATCATCTGTACATAGATAACTTTCAGATTTTGTCTAGCCTTAACCCTTTTCCTGACTTTCATTCTCCCTTTTCCAAATGCTTTTTTGATGTCTCAAACTTAATATCTCATAGGCATCTTAAATTCAGTATATCTGACACTAAACTTATTGCATTTCCTTTCCCCTCCCTCCCAAACTATCCCTACTTTCTAATTTCCTTATTATTTTGGAAGGTGCCACCAAGTTCCCAGTCACTGAGCTCCACAACCAAGTTATCCTCAACTTATCACTCTCTCCTCTCCTCTACCCCATTTTCCTAATCATTCATGAAGTCTTGCCTTTTCTACACTTTATGTGACCTATTTTTCTTCTGGCACTGAAACCACTTTGTTGTGGGTCCTCGTCATTTCAAGCCTAGAGTATTGTAATAGCCTGTTACTACTTCAAGTCTCTTTCTACCCCAGTCCATCTTTTAATTAGCAATCAAATTTATTGATTTTGATCAGTTCACTACTTTCATGCCTTCACCCTATTCAATTATCTCCAAATATAACCTACTCCTTCCTGACTTCCTAGCTGTCTTAAAACCTACCTATCCCAACATTTTCTACAACATAATGAGGGTGACCTCTTTGATGTTCCTTGCACAGGACAATTATCTCCTGACTCAGAATATTACTTAGCTGTCTCCCAAACCCCAAACTCTCTTCTCATCTCTTCCTCCAGTCTTCACTAGCTTCCTTCATGTCTTAGTTTAAGTTGTACCTTCTGCAAGAAACTTTTTCCTTATCTTAATTATTTCTAATTTATTCTATTTATGTCTTATTTATACAGAGCTGATACATTTTGTTTTTACCATGAGACTGTGATCTCCTTGAGAAAAGGGGCTGTTTTCTGTTTTTCTGCTAGAAGGGCTGAGTAAAATCAATTCTCCCCTCTAAGAACTTACACTCTAGGCAGAGTTCAGGTGTACTAGGTACTAGGATAATCAGGAAAGGCATCTGGTTAAAAACAAACAAGCAAACAAACAAAACAGGTCTTAACTGGGTTTCAAAGGAAAGATTCTTTGAAACAGATATATATATATATATATATATATATATACACACACATACATATATATGTATTACTTTGAGAATTATTTCATCTAATCAGAGAAATAGAAATGAGGAGAAAGGGACCATCAATTATGAAGAACAATAAAGAAATGCACTTTGGATGTACCATAGAGGACATGAAGGAAGTGGGGTATATAGCAAGGCTCAAAAAAGCAAAATGGAGCCAGATTGTGAAGAGCTTTGAATACCAGAGAAGTTTATATTTGATCAATTTGAGCCCCTGGAATTTATTATGTTAGGAACATGTTTGGTTGGGCTGCATTTTAGGAAAATCATTTTGGCAGCTGTGTGGAGGATGAATTGGATTGTGGAGAGACTTGGGGCAGGGATACTAATTACAAGGCTGAATTCAAAATATTTATTTCTGATGCTAAAGTCTTTCCCTCTGAGATTACCTTATCTATACTCTGAAGATATCTGGTACATACCTTGTTATTTAGATATTGTCTCCTCCATTAGAATGTAAATTCCTGGTGGGCAGAGACTGTTTTAAGTTTCTCTTAAACTGCAGCTGTCAATAAAATGCTTTGTACTCTTTAAATGCTTAAATGCTTGTTTACTGATTCCATTTCTCAGTACTGCATTCATCTCTTTTTCTACTTCTACTCCCTCTCTTTGTCTACTCTACCTGTTTTTGATTTTTTAGCGGTATGTCTGGCCACAGTTATGTGCCACTGGTGTCATTCAAATTAAAAAAAAAACTGTCACCTCCAGATCTGGAAAGAGGTTACCAAAAGGGAGAAAAAAATATTTCTAGGAAACAAAGGCGAAAGAGGTTAAAAAAAATCTTTTGCATGTAACGGTATACTGAATACAATTAAGTACTTTTTGCTAGTAGGGTTTCAGAGAGGCAAAAGACAAAAGAAGTTTGTTTCTATGAAAACTATGTAGATCTCTTCTTGTTCATCTATTTTTATAAGAATATTCTCTCCGGGTTGGCAGACGTCCACGGCAAGGAGGGCTCTGGCCTCTTGTGGAGGATGCTGACTTTCTTTGTTGCCTTCTCCGGGTGGCGTTCAGCATACTGAACACCTTTCTGAAGTCGGGGAGAGCATCACCAATGACCCAAATTTGTTCCCTCCTTGCACCTCCGTATCCGGATCAAGCCCGCCCCGTGAGGAGATGGCGACCATGCTCTTATTTAATAAACATAACCTCAATCCTCTCCCCACCGGGTATGAGGAGGAGCAAAGAACATTTGGACCAGACAAATCAAGCACTGGGGACCACAGCAGCTGATGGACCATCTTCTTTGTATGTGGATCAGAAAATTATACAGGACCTTATTAAGTTAACTTGCAGCACACAGGGACAACCATGCTGACTTTTTATCATTTTGCTTGTGATTGGGATGGCTAAAATAAACAATTCTCACCTTAAAAAAAATGCTCTCCTTATACCAGAATCATCCTTTCTTCTGTATTCCTAATCCCTAATTCCTAATTTTTAATTAAAAAAATTCCATACAATTTGCCCTTCCCCCAATCTCCAGAGACTAGAAAGTCCCATTCTTTGTCCCTTGATTTCTTCTCAATACTTGTGTCTTCCACCTGTCTACTTTCAAAGCTTAAAATCAAAATAAAATCTGAAATTATATTTTATCATTTATGATTTAGTAGATCTAGGAGTCCAATCCCAGTTCTTTCATATAATGTATTTGGAAACAGTCTGGAAAAGTATAGTTCCTTGTCTTACATTGCACAGGTAGCAAGTCAATCATTTATTTTCTTGCGTTAATTGAAAAAAAAATTATTAGTTCATAGGGAGTCAGTCTGGTATAGTGGATAGAGAATTGACTTTGAAGACAGAAATACAATGATTCAAATCCCAACTCTGCTCTATACTGGTGAAGTGGAAATACTGGGCAGAAAACAAATAGTTAACTTTTCCCATGTTGACTTAGTCCCTAAAAAGCCCATCTTGTGTGTTATATTTTTCTAAAATTTCTGAAAAATTTGTTTTGTGCCTTTCCTTGAGGTGATTATCTCACAAACTCTCTATCTGGTCAGAAATCTTCCCCATAACATTTTCTCTATGTCCAACAAATATCTTCATACCTTATGTCAAAATTGTTATGCCTCAGATGCAGACCAGGACCATCTGGTCCACTGAGGCACCCAAACAATACTGAGATAACCATGTTATGCAAATAATGAACAAAATATCCTTGATCATTTCCAAAATGATTCCCTGAACCACAGTGCTCAGAAAACATCCCCCTCAAATGCTCCCCCCAAAAGTTTTCCCTATATCTATTTCCTTTCTAGTTCTTGGAACTCAGGACACCTGTAGAAGTGTAATAAACTCTATTTGTCCCCCATAACTCTGGTTCATTGTCTGTCAATTCATCACTCTGCACTCAAAGCCATTTACTTCATCAGCTATATGGACCTGGAAAATCACTTAAATTTTAAGGGTGGGAGACAACTCTGTCAGCATAATGCATTGCAGAAAACTTATTGACCTTTATTGGTAGAGTTTCCTCTCTTAGAAGTTCCCTATGCTAGTGAAATTATAAGTTTAATGTACAATCATTTCTCATTATCTTTTCTGAGCTTATTTATTAAAATATAAATAATGCCAAAATAGCAATGACCAGGAAATTGGAGTAGGGGCTTGGAAAGGGATAAAGTAAATTAAATATATGTTAAAATTACTAATTAGTATTAATTATATTTATTGAATCAAAGAATCTGAGTGCTGTTAAAAACTGTGGAAATATAAGGTTGAATTCATTCCAAAATGAAATGTAATCTTCTTTCTGTCCTCTCTCTTGACAGGTGTCAATTCTCAAAAGTATTGTTTAAAGAATGAAAGCATTGTAAAATATATATCCAATTTTCTAACTTGAAAAATAACAAATAAAAATATCTAATTTCATTTCCCTTATGACCTTTATTACTGTTTCAGGTTTCTAGATTTCTAGTGCCCATTTCATGCCATTTATATGTTCCCCAAAATATATTATTTTTCATTTTCCTATATTTCATTTTCTGAAACTTTCTTCAGGTCAAATTGTATTATTTTACTGTCCTTTGCTGATGTTAGCAACACCTCTTAATGGAATAGCTATCCAGGATAAAAGAGAGTTGAATCTTGTCTTCTGCTGTATACTTTGCTCAGAGATTTAAAAAGTTAGATTCTGTTCTGTTTCATAGTCAAAATAATTTCTCTCTAGTGCAAAATATTTTCTAAAAGTACATGGAATAATCATATATCATCCATTAATAAGGTCTACTAAAGTGCACTTAAAAACAAGGATAGAATTAATTTATACCTATAAGTATTCTAAATTTCTTAATATCATTCAATCAACCTATCAACTGCAACATTATATAATTATATATACATTTTAAGAAACTATATTTTATTAGAGAAAACAGACATATATAGATGCAAATATTATATTTGTAATATAATATTCCATAATGATTTGAGAATATGTATTTCTCTACCTTGCACTGTGTCCTTTGATTCTCTGTTCTAATACCAGTTAACTTTGGTGCTGGAAGACCATGACAGAAAAAAATAAAACTCTAACAGGCTCTTCTAATCTGGAATGCCTTTGAAGTAGTAATTGTCAATCAAGAATCAGACTAGTTCAAGTTTGGGAAGTCTGAGGACCAGAAGGTTTTTTTTTTGTCCACACTACGGCAAACTATGAAGATTCTTTACTGAGGCATGGAAAGGATAAAATATGCATTGTTGTATGGTCTATCCAAAGTAAAAACAAAATCACACACACACACACACATACACACAGATATTTAAATATGCCTATATGTGTATTATAGACAAATGCATACATAAATGCAGAGGTATATATGTATCTAATTACATGTATATGTATGCTTTTATAGTGGGGATATTAAAAACAAGTTATATTATCAGGGTATGGAACTAATAAAGATCCACAACTTCTCTGCAAATTACTGTTCTTAGAGAGTTGCCTAGGGATACTAATGGCCAGCCTTTATATAGGGCTTTAAGCTTTGAAAAAATCATATATATGTTGTTACCTGGTTTGATAATTTGATTTATAAAACAAAATTAACATGCATCAGGGGTGCAACAAGACTCCAGGTTTTCTTAACTCCCAGACCTTATTGATTGTGACATGTGACATTCTTCCTCCCTCTCCTCAATCACCACCATCACTCTCAAATGTACACGTGAAAATTTAGATAAAAGGATCACAGAATTACGTAGTTACAATAGACCTCAGAGATTATAGTCCAATACACTTGATTTATATATGAAGAAACTGAGTTTCAACTAAACAATGTTACTGACTCTATAAAAGTATGTTTTGGTGAGCATATAAATATAAACAATACAGAGAGGAAACTAATTAGAGAATAATAGAATTGGAAGGATCATAGTTTATTCAGTCAAAAACATTTAAAAATTTTTAAGTGAAGAAACAGGGTCAGCTGCAAAATTATTTTATCTGATAATTTGGAATATCATTATTCAGGAATATCAGAGTCTAAAAATTGAGACACAGAACTTATATTTATTTAATAAATGGCTTATAAAATGGAAGTAGTGGTATACTTTTCAAAAAAGTGATGTCACCATAGAATTCATAAGAACTGAAAATTTTACTAAAGATTTCAAAAAGTTCAAAAGTTATTTTTAACTCCATAAAGTAAAAGATTTATTAGTTGTTTAGTACATCAGAAGTCAATATAACATTGTAATTTTAAAGATGAGGAAACTAAGATTCAGACAGACTACTACTAGTAGTAATAATCAGCATTTAGTATTTTAGGGTTTGAAAAACTTTACAACTATTATTCTATTTTATCTTCATGATTACGCTGAAATGTAGCTGCTTTTTATATTATTCCTATATCACAGATGAGAAAAGTAAGAAAGACAGTTTATGTCATTTGTCCAGGGTCACATAACCAGTAAGTATCTGATGAAGGATATGAACTCAGGTCTTCTTGACTCCAAGATTTGCACTGCATCCACTGTGCTACCTGAGAGCATTCACAAATGCCCATAAGAGAATTCATTAAGGTCACATTGTTATATAATGAAGATAGAGAACTTGAATCCAGATTCCTTAGACTGCAAAAGGGTACTGTGACTCAAAATGTTAGTTTTGACAATATAATCAGAACTGATCTGAATGAAGAAAAAAAAAATTGGGACATATGGGAGGAAAATAATGTTATGCTACAAAGTATATCTGATGAACTTAGTTTTTAAATGATTCTGAATGAAAGTTGGAAGGAAGGCCATATAATTTAGGTCAAATGCAAAACAAGGTCATAAAGAATTTCACCAAAAATTACCTGGGAGTTTTGGTAGCCTTCAGATTCAATGTGAATCAAGGTATAATGTGACCTTTCAAGATGAAAAAATAAATCTTCTGTTTGTGATACAACCTGGAGATTTAATTTCTTTAACAAGGACACTAGATGTAGAAATTCACTCCACCAAAACAGATCATATTTCTTATTCCTCTGCAACTTAAATAGAGGTGTCTAGGACATTGAGAGATTCAGAGACTTGTCCAGGCTCAAATGGTCAGTCATGTCAGATAATGGTACCTGAACTCAGGAGTTCTCAAGTACCTTGGCAATCCTTCTAATTACTGTGACATGCTTCCTTTGCCATCAATGAGTTTCCCCACCACTAACCACCCAAATCCGTTGAGAAATAGTTCATCCATGTTACAGTAGGTGGTATATGCCAAACTTGATCATATGACAGAAGTTCTGATTATTTGTTTGTAAATAAAATAGTACAAGTATTTATTATTATTTTTTTAGATTGTTTAATTTTAGTTACCAATATATTTAAAGTGACATTAACAAAAAAAGGAAATTAACCTTGATTTCTTTGAGGCAGAATAGGCTTTGTGGATGTCATTTTACATTATATACTCAATTTAATGATGAATTATATAATTAATTTTATTTTGATGACATTCATATAAGAAAACAACAAAAGAAACCTAGTGACATTCTGTCTCTGACTATTTTTTACCCCTGACATCTTGATAATGCTGAAATCAGAAAAGTACAAAGTAGTTGCTGGATTTCTATTTTACCTGAAGTCACTGATTTGGCCTCCTTGGATATTTTGCTTCACCAAATAATAGTCTTTCTGAAATGGAAGTGAAAGAGGTTTACTTGACCCTTAACAGGATACCACCAGAAGAGAAGGAAGGGGGGGGGGTAAAATCTCCAGATCACAAAGAGTCAGAGAAAAATATACTATTAAAATAACCATGTCATTTACCTTATTCCATGTCTGTCTACTGTTTGTGACATATGTGCTAGACACTAGGAGAATTATAAAGCAAAACCAAATATGATTCCTATTCTCTAGGATTTTACAACCTAATAATTAAGCTACAAAGCAACTATAGCTTCTAAGTACTAAAGATGGTCTAATGCCTTTAAAATTAAATAATCAATCAATTAACAAGCATTTATTAAGAACTTATTTCCTTGCCAGTCACTGGGAGAAGTGTTTAAGATAGAAAGTTAAATCAAAATAAAGCAAAAAACAACTAACACTCCTCTTCACACACACACACACACACACACACACACACACACACACAAACATGTTATAATGCAGTGATATCTATAAGGGGTTCTAATGTTTTTGTTCCTTCTATTTTTATTTTTTCATTTATTCTGTTTTTAGATATGAATTAAATAGCTGTTTGGGGATCACACAGATATCATCAAAGAGCTTTACAAAGCATAAGCTGAGGTCTGGTGGGAGGGGTTCAGTGTCAGCAGGGATCAAAGACTTTTGATAGGAACACAGTCTGAGTTCTTAAAGGATCAAATGAAAGTTTTGGACACATCAGAAATATTAGGACAATTAGCAAAAGGACATTTATAGAAGTTGGTGACTTTATTCAATAAGCACCAAGAGAAAGGAGAGAATCAAAGTACCTAGGCCATTGACAAGGGGCTAATGGCTTGGAAACTGAACAGGGTTTGAGGGAATACAAAGGATTTTCCAGATATTCATATTCAAGGTGTTACATGCCACTGCAGGTTGCTGTTGTTGTTTTCCTTTTTGTGCTGAATGTGCCAAGGATATTCCTGTCTGTTCTTCAAATGAGTCACTTCTCAGCATGACTCCCATTCACCTTTGTTACCTTTGGAAGGGGAAGCAACTATGTCAGAGCTGAAATGGATGGACAATGAACTTGTAGATACAGAGAATAGGGAGCTGAATCAAGAAGAAGAAAAGCTACAGTGTTTAAAACATGTAAAACAAGTTCTCTGAAGGCTGTTTGCTACTATACTGGAAAGAATCATTGGAGTAGGTATCCAGAAACTTGGATTATGTCCAAGTTGTAATATTAACCACCCGAATGACCTTAGGAATTCATTTGACCCATACAGATTTAAGTTTAGCACATTGCTAAAACGAAGAGGTTTGACTACAAGATCTCCAAGGTTCCTCTCAGTTTCTCACCTTCTAGGAATCTATGAATCAGGCATGTACATACTGATTTCTGTCCTTTAAATAAAAGATCAAGAGATCAGAAAGTCATCCAACATCCATAGAATCTGTGAGTGAAAGAACATTTGAGAAATTCAAATCTATAGGGAAACAGTATACTATAGATTTTTAAACCATTTCTGTAATATAAGGAACTAGGATGATATCTTCAGTTTGAACTGAACATACTGCTCTTGCTCTTAGAATTAATATCTTTGGAACTGATGAGGTGCACTTAAAACGTGCCTAAAACACATGCAAATACCCTAAGCTTCCTTACTCAACTCAAGCCAAATCAGACATTAACTCTGCCTAGTAGTACAGTAAGCATAATTTTTTAATAGTTTTTTTTTATTTCCTGAAATTAGTCAACCAGCAGACATTTATTAAGCATTTGGGATGTGCCAGGCATTGTGCTAAATGGAACCCCAAAGCTTTGGAACTAAGGTGATATAATCAGTAAAAGGCATAGAGATAATTTTGGAAGGAAGAGCATTATGAAGTAGGGACATCCAAAATTAATTCCTATAGAAAGTGTCTCATGAGTTTAGTGCTGAAAAAACAACTAGGAATTTAAAGTTTATAAAGAATTATATTATGATGAGAATGTTAGGAACATATAAACATTAACATGACAGTATAAAATCAAATGCTTCACTGTGTATCTACAAAAGACTTTTAGAATGGGAATTTCATGAGGGCAGGGATTCTAGCAAATAACCATTATATTTCTGCCAGCAGGTCATTGCACATATTTGGTCATTAATAAACATTTGTCTATGTTTATCCAATAAGAACTACAGAGATATTTTTAGTAAGTTTCATGAAAGGTACTATGGGATTAGTATAAAAAGAGAGAAGAAGAAGGTATTGCTTAAGTTTTCAAAATGTTATAATCACTAATGACATTTTTTCAAGTAATTAGCTGAAAGTACTTCCTTTAGATCCACAATGTCAAAAATTCTATTGATTTACAAGTCTATGAGCTTGAAGAAATAAGAACCATTTTTAGAGCATCTGTGAGCTTAATGATGTTTTAAAGAAAAGTCTCAGGATATTCCAAATATTCCTGGTCCTAGTCTAGAGTTGCTCTTTCCATTTCAGATGCTGTTTGGAAGCATGTGCTCACATGCCACCAGGCACTTCTCCTGTTGACAATTTTGACCTTTATTAATTCAAGTCTGTTCAATCTTCACTACTGATCTGTCAATGCTGACACCTTGTCACACTCTGATTTTGCAGGGAGAATTTTGAAAGGGTTCACAGGCCATCATACTGAGTTGACTCAATACCAAAAGAACACACACACACACACACACATGTACACACACACACACACACACACACACACACACACACACACACACACACACAAATGACCCAAGACAAAACTCACTCTCTTTTTATTTGAACTGTTGATCCTCTCAGAGTTGTACTGTTGATCACTAAAGTGTCCCCAAGAGTTCATAAGATGAACACTACACTATTCATATGCTTGTATAAATTGGCTTCCATGAACAAATTTCCCGGTTTGCCCTTTTCTGTTGAAATATGTCCCTCAATGCAAGAAAATGCAATAAAACTATGCAGTATGTTTTTTAATCTGTGAAAAGTTGAAAAGGTTACATGCTGTGTGTGAGTTTTCTATTCTCAGAATATACATACATTTTTCCATAAAACAAAACAAATCAGCATAATTTAACAGATTCCTGTGTCTTGAATTGCCCCACTATAGTAGTTTCTGGCAAAGAACACTCAAAAGTAACTTCTTAGAAAAACAGCAGTTTGTTTGGATAAATTTCAGTTGGCAATCATGACCTTAACTCTGTGTTCTCTGTACAGGCACATTAAAAATTGATTGTGTGACCCCTTTGAGATTAAGTTGCTAAAGTACAGTATTCAAATATAATTAAATTTCACTAATAACATTAACCTAAAATTGATGACATTTATTTACACTTTAGCTGTCTGTATCCATTTTGCTAGCTTTCTCCCCCACCCCCGTCTCTTTCTTTCTGTCTCTGACTTTTTTTCCCAATTAAATTCAACAAACACTTATTAAGCTTTTTTTTTTTTTTTTTTTTTTTTTTTAGTTTTTGCAAGGCAATGGGGTTAAGTGGCTTGCCTGAGGCCACATGGCTAGGTAATTATTAAGTGTCTGAGGCTGGATTTGAACTCAGGTACTCCTGACTCCAAGGCCAGTGCTCTATACACTGCACCACCTAGCCACCCCTGCTTATTAAGCCTTTACAACATACAAAGTACAGGTGAAAAAAACCCTGAAAATTGCACATTCTCTATCCTTAAAAATTTCTCCCCTCAAATGGGCAGGAATGATGGTTGTTGTGGAGCAGTTAAGGATTAGGATGCGATAAACTAGACTATTTTAAGGACAAAGATGATAGCAAAAGGAGACTCAAAGCACAGTGTTGGTGACTTTACCTCTATGAAACCTATACCCTTAATCTATTTACTGGTTTATATGGTGTGTCCCATTTCCACCCCTCCCCCCAATCTCTCCCCCTAAATAAAAACAAAAACACAAAAACTTCTTCAAAACTGAAGGGATAATCATATTTTAGTAGCTTCAATACCTATTCTATTGACATGCATAATTGGCAAATCAATGCCAATTATAATAAATGTTTCCTGAATTGAAAGTTTAAACTAAGTGCATCCTTATTACTTAAATGACACAAAATTAGTCAATGCTCAAATGTTAAAAAAAATTTCTTCTTATGTAGAAGTCAATGCTGTCATCAGTAGATGTTTTGAGCTGTTTTTCAGTACCAGGGATGAGTCCAAATTAATACATCATCCATAGCCCTTATAATAGCCTGCATATGTGACACGGCTGGAATCTTGAAACAATTGAACAGAGTGTATTTCCTTATTTAAAGTTAACTGACTGTAAAGTAATTGCATCAGAAGACTTCAGAGCTGGAAAGTACATTATAGACCAATCTTTAGTTTATCAATGAGGAACAAGGTCCAGGGAGAATAACAAAATCATAATTTCTAGAACTAGGATGGAACATAAAAATTTTCCTGTTTGCCCCATAAGTGACTGAAGCTCAGTTATGTTCCAAGAACATTAATCAAGTTAATGACAGCACTGGACATAGAACCCAAATATCATGATTCCCTGATCATTGTTTGGCCCTATCATACAACACTCTCTCTAATCTTAACCTTAGTTTGATTAACATTTTTGTCTGTAATTAGAGTGATTCATATATCTTAAAAAAGCATTTTCTTTATAATAAGAGAAGTAATCTGAGTATTATCATGACCATTTTACAGAGAAGTCCACTGAGGCTTTGAAGTTCTTGTCCTTTAAAAGACTGATAGCAAAAGTCTGAAGCAGGATTTGAATCAATGTCATTCATTGTATCTCTCTCTCTCTCTCTCTCTCTCTCTCTCTCTCTCTCTCTCTCTCTCTTTCTCTCTCAATGAAGCAATGGAGTAAAATGACTTTCCCAAGACCAAACAGCTTGTAAGTATCAAGTATCTGAAGTGGGATTTGAATTCAGATCTTCCTGACTCTAGGGCTGGTGCTGTATCCACTGTACCATCTAGTTGCCCTGAATCAATATCTTCTAACTTCAAGTTCAATGCTCAATACACTTCAAAATGCTTTAATCACATGAATTGGCACAGGCTTAAATTAAGCACACCAGGAAATTACAAATTAAAGTGTATTCACATAACTACCTTGAGTCTCAAGATGCCTTTTTTAAAGGTAATTATTAAGTGTCTGAGGTCAGATTTAAACTTAGATCCTCCTGACTCCAGGGTCAGTGCTCTATCCATTGTGCAACCTAGCTACCCCCTTTAAGATGCCTTTTTAAGCAAAATACACCACTACTAAAAATCTTTGTTGTGGTACTCTCATGAGAGTAGAACTTGAAAAGAAGACATAGGATATAATGGGATGAACACTGGAGCATTTTTATTCTTAACTTTCAATAATAGACTACATGACCTTGATCAAATCACCCACATTTAAACATTTATAAGCTTTGTACCCATCTACTTAGAATTGTTACTTTTCCTGTTCATTCCCAGTTTAGTGGAAATTTAATGTTGCAAAGAATAGGTAAACAAACTATGAGGGTAAATTGTTAGAATGTAAAAATCAGTCAAAGGAATGGTTAAAAAAACCAACCCAGAAAGACAAATGAGTAGTGTGAGAGAACAGTTCAATGAGTCTTTCTCCACTGCTTCATCCTTTATCCTTTGATGAGGGCATTAGGAAACTGGGAAATATTTGAGATGACTTAAAAATAAAGAGAGTTACCTCTCATGGCTATCCATAAATCATACAAAGAGTATACATGACGAAAAGAGGAGGATGGGGATTTGGGTCTCATAGATAAACATAGCGGACAGACATAAAACTAAATCTTGCCTGAAAATTGGTTTGAATATAGGTATAAAAATGTATATGACAATAATAAAGCAATGGGGTTAAGTGACTTACCCAAGGTTATACAGTCAGTTATATTAAGTGTATGAGGCCATATTTGAACTCAGGCCCTCCTGATTCCAGGACCAGTACTCTATACACTGCACCACCTAGCCGCACCCCCACCCCAGCATTTTCTCATATAAATATTTGGAGCAAGGAAAATTAAATTATTACTTAAGAGAAGATAGAATTTTTAAGTCTTCCCAAGAAGTTCTCAATCATCCATTTCCAAAAAAAAAAAAAAAAAATTGAAATGATAATAAGAAATCATTAACGAAAACAAGCAAGTCTCCCTAAGGACAAAACATTTTGTTAAGACTGTTTTTTTTTTAAGTTAGAATAAACAATTGAGCCAGGCATGATAGCAAATACCCAGAATCCCTGTTATCAGTAGGCTAAGGCTAGTGGAACTTTTCAGCTTAGAAAGTTTTCAGATGCAGTGGTCTATTCTGAATGGAGGTCCTCACTGAGACCAGAATAATATGGTGAGTCTCCAGAACTGGAGCTTGCTCGAGAAAGGATAAGACAATTAAAGCTCCTATACAGATCAGAGTGGAACTGGATCTATGAATAGATCCTGAACTCCTAGTTTGAAGAGACCAAGTCTTACTACAACAACAACAACAATAAGAATAGCAACAGAATAAGCAATTCAATCCAAGTAAACTAGTATTGATTCAACATTTACTATGAACAAACTTCTAAGATGTAACTGGAGACCTAAAAAATTCAGATAAAATATGTTTAAGATAATGCTGGCTGTTAAAAATATTTAGAAAGAGGCAAAATTATTTCCTTATATAAGAGAACATTTATGCTTTGGAATTTGAAAAAAAAGAAAACATTAACAGAAGTGAGTTCTGGAAAAATTATCCTATATTAGGAGGACTTTCAACACAACTCTTGAAGGAAGCCAGGGAAACTTAAAAAACTGTGATGGAAACATAGAGCTTTTTAGATATGGGAGTAGTGTGGATCAGACATAATATAAAGGCATAGAGATGACAGGTGAAATGTTAATTTTATGAACTGACAGTAGACCAGTGTAGCTAAAGGGACTAAGAGGAAAGAAGTCTAGAGAAGTAGAAAAGAGCAAAATTATTAAGAGCCTCAAATGCAAAGCAGAAGAATTTACACTTGATTTTAGAAGTAAAATAGGGAAGCAATGAAGTCCGTATCCAGGGAGAAGATATACTTAAATCTTCCTGAGAAAAGTCATTTTAACAGCTAATTAAATGAGGAAGGAGGAAAGAATGGAAGCAAGAAAGTAAACAAGAGAGGAATGAAGAAAGGAAGATGAGAGGAAGAGAAGGAGGGAGGGAGGAAGAGGGAAGGAAATAAAGAAGTAAGGGAGGAGGAAGGAAGGGAGAAAGGAAGGAAAGAAGGAAGAACCATCAGATATAGACATGATCAAGGGAAGAGAGAAAATGATGGAGGGAGGGAGAGAAGGATGGAGAAAGAAGGGAGGAAGGAAGGAAGAGATGGAAAGGGAAAGAAAGAAAAGGAAAGGAAGGAAATATTTAAGTGTCTACTTAGTACCAGACACTGTGTTAAGTGACTGACAAATATTATTTCATTTGATCCTCACAATAACATAGGAAACAAGTATTATTATCATCTTTATTTTCACCTGAGGAAATTGAGTCAGAGAGAGACTTGGTCTGGATCCCAGGGTCATGAACTTGATCAGTGGTTTATCCATTGTGCCATTTAGGTGTTGCAATGAGGAAAGATGTTAAGCAGGTATAACAGTTGAAAAACAACTGGGATCAAATTTATAAGATTATAAGTCATTCCTCAATTTATGTTCAAAGCATATGACCATACAGTTTTCAAATGAAGAAATTAAAGCTATTATATAAGCATATGAAAAGATGTTCCAATTCATTACTGATTAGAGAAATGCAAATTAAAATAACTTTTTCTACCTCACACCTATCAGATTGGCTAAGATGACAAAAAGGGAAAATGACCAATGTTGGAGAGGTAATGCGTTGTTGGTGGAGTTTGAACTGATTCATTCAGTCTGGAGAGCAATGTGGAAGTATGCCCAAAGAGCAATAAAACTGGTCATACCCTTTGATTCAGCAATTCCAATACTAGACCTATATCTAGAAGAAATAATAAAAAAAATGGGAAAAATCTTACATTTCAAATTATTTATATTAGCTCTCTTTATAGTGTCAAAGAATTGGAAATTGAGGGGATGCCCATCAATTGGGGAATGACTGAACAAGTTATGATATATGAATGCTATGGAATACTATTGTTCTATAAGAAACCATGTATGGTTGGACTCTAGAGAAATGTGGAATGAATTACAGGAACTGATGCTGAGTGAAGAGAGAAGAAACAAGAGAACATTGTACACAACAACAACATAATGCAATTCATTTTCACTCACAGAAGTTCAGAGCTAGGAGAACCCTAGGAGACCTGCCATGAACAATCCTATCCACATCCAAAGGAAGAAAAACAGAACAACAACAACAACAACAAAACAAACCTTACAGAATCTGAATGAACACTACATTCATGCTTTAAAATTTTCTTTCCTATCTCATGTTTTTTTTTCTTTTCCCTTACTCTTAATTCCTCATATATAAAATGAGTAATCTGTAAACATGTTAAAACCAAATGTGTATGTACAATTTTAATCTGACTGTTCTCCTGTTCTCCACGAAGGGAAAAGGGTGGGAAGGGAAGGTGGAGGGAAATTCTGTAACTTAAACATATGCATATGCATGTAGATGAATGTTCAAAAAGTTTCATAACATATAATTGGAAAAATAAAATAAAATATCATTTAAAAAAACTACTGGGTAGTAGGTACAGGAGAAATGTGCTAAGAAGCTGGAAAGGAGCTGTGGTTTTATGAATGAAAAAAGAAAAGGGAACATAGCCAAGAAAGGCTGTGAATGCAGAAATGACCCAATTTGGCAACAGATTGAATATATACAGTAAATGAACTGATCATACAAAGATGATATATCTGAGGGACTGGGAAGATGGTAGTGGTTCCAAATTGAAGAAAGCTGAGGAGGTAGGAGGTAGAGATAAGGAGAGAGAATTTCAATCATGGGAAAGAACCAGTGAAAAAACAGAGTAAAGAGGTGCAATGTCTCACATGAAGAATTAGCAAGATGGTCAGGTTCACTGCATCTCCCCTATAATGGAGAGTGAGGTATGAGAAGACCAGAAAGTTATGGAGGGGGCCAGTTATGAAGAACTTTGCATGCCAAACAGATAATATTGTTGTTAATAGTGGAGATAATAGAACCATTGGAATCTATTGAATTGGGGGGAGGGGGGTCACATGGACAAACTTACTTCTTAAGAAAATCAGTTTGATAGCTAAGTGGAGGATGGATTAGGATGAGATGAGTCTTTAGGAAGGGAGCTAGGGAAATTCCAAAGAGGAGAGGGTTTGGAGGATGATATAATTTGTTCTATTTTAGATATGGAGTTTGGGTTGACCATTTAAGCATATTCAGGAGGCAGCTGAAAATTCAAGACTGTAGCTCAGAAGAAAGATTAGGGCTGGATATAAGGGTCTGGAAATCATCAACATAGAGATAATAATTAAACTATGAAAGCTAATGAAATCACAAAGTGGCATAATATAGAGGTAAAAGAAAAAGGGGTATGCTACAAAACTTTGGAGGGGGGGGGATTCCCAGGTCTAGTGAGTATCATGCAAATGTAATACCAGCAAAAGGTATTTTTCAAGACAGATTGGACAAAATGTTGATCAGTAGAGACAGCAGTGTCACAAAAACCTAGAGAGAAGAGATTATCCAAGAGAGGAAGATCTAAAACTGAAGACTGATAAGTGTCACATGCTGCAGAAAGATCAGGAGATTCAAGACTGAGAAAAGATGGTAGGATTTGGCAATTATCAATTTAATTTCCAGTAGGAGATGTGATAATAATACAAACAAACCTTGGGGGTTATCTGCTGAGTGTACTTTCCAAGCTTAGATACCTTAATCCTCAAATGAAAAAAGTAATAGCTTTAAAGTCAGAGAATCTAGGTTTATTTCTGTGTAATTGTGGACATATTTAACCACTAACCACTTCAGTTTGCTCATCAGTAAAATGAGTAAGTTGAAAAAAATGATCTTGGAGATTCATTTAAGTTTGAAATTTATAACCCAATATTCCTGTAAAAGTAAATTAAGGTTTTCATAGAGCATTACCTTTACTGTTTGCCATTTAACACTATAAAAAATATCTTGTTGAGTAAAAATAAAAATTAAAAAAAATAATACCTGGGTTTTACTCTTAATTCTACCAGGAACTTAGCAGAGGTAAACCTTTCTGATTTTGAGTCTCTGCCTCTCTAGGCCTTGGTTTCCTTATGTGTAAAATAGAGATTAAAATTCTTCAATTACCTACCTAGAAGGTTCTTAGTAAGAGCAAAATGAGAAAATGAACCTTTTTTAAAGGATTGCTTAAATAAAAGTTATGAAGATAATGACAATGTCATTAAGTTTTGAAGTATTGTGGCCTTCAGCATTATTTTTTCTAATTGGTCTTTAATGCCAGAATAAAGAGAACAGATTAAAAATAGCACGATTGTGACTAATAATGATGTCATCTTTTCTTATTTACTCCTAGGACAACTCTTATGAGATGTGCCCTGTGACTTGTGAATCTACCCAAAGAAGTTTTTAAAATTGTCTAAACACTAATAGCATCTTAATTCATTATTCTTTACCTACAAGGTCAGAATTTCTCTAAAAAAATTTTTTATGCCATGATCTATACATAGGAGAGACAAATAGAATTTAAGGGATCAAAACCATACACCTGGCTACTTTTAAAAATAATACAGAGTCCTAGAAGTGTTAGGAGCAGGGCAATCTGTTGGAAGACTGGACTAGACTTTTCAAATCTCATAATGCTTCAAGCTCATGTTACCTTTTATGAACTTCTGGCTGTAGTTGCAAACAAAGAAAGACAAAGCCTTAAGAAACAAGCTGTAAACCTGTTTTCTTTCATCTCATAATTATTCATTAAATTCTTAATTATTTTGTGAAACAGGATGAGAAGCTGAAATTTTCTTTAAGTAATTCATGAAAGATGTCCATATATCATCAAAGTCATCTGTCCTGCCTTGAATTCTGTACATTACCCTTTAGCATGCTGCTGAACAAGACATTAATAATAATGTCTAATTAATGGATATCTATCCATTTTGTTAAAGAAAGTTGTGTGGCACTTGCCCAATGTCTTATGAGTGCCCTTTTAGAACAATGAGGATAAGTTTCAATTTTTCAAAACCAAAGACAGGTTAGCCATATCTGCAATGTACTGAAATTCAGAAGTTTCTCATGAATTCTACCTCCTCTAGCCCTCTAGAGTTTTAACATCTTCTAAATTGGGTCATATCTATCTTTATATATATCTTAACCCTGACTATTAGAGGATAACCTGTTTTTAGCCTAGAGACCATGGTTTTTTTTTTTTGTGCTAATCCAAACATTTTTCATAGCATGCATAACATGATTAGAGAAAGGCAATATAGCTTCATAGATAAAGTCAGCAGCAGATCTGAGTTCAAGTCTGATGTTTATTTTTATGATTTTAAGTCCTCTGAGTTTTATTTTCTCATTGTAATTTCACACAAACTAGTTCTGCACTGTATGAAGTGTTAGGATATTATCAAGAACATAGTTTCAAAGATTTAGAGTGATAAAGGAATGAAGAAGTGAGTGTAGTTCCTCATTTTAGAGATAGGGCAACAAAAGACTTGCTCAAGGTCACAATGTAAGTAAAACAGCAGAACTGAGAATTGGAAGAGTCTAAGTTATCCAATTCTATATTTGAAGCTTTTAAAGCTAATTGTGATGTTTCTTCTAGCTCTCATATATTCAGAGAATTTGGAATTCTCTACACTAATAAGATGAGAGGACTTTAGCACTGAAAGTCTAATATGCCCATTTTACAGATGAAGAAACTGAGACCAGATAGAGTAATATAAAATGTTCAATATCAGAAAGCTAGAGCCAGGTCTCCAGACCCATTTTTTTTTGTTTTGTCATTCCAATTTTTGAGCAAATAGAATGTATTGTACATGAATTATAAACTTTCATGGAAATAAACCTATACAACACATAAATGCAATAGGAAAAAACCATTCATCTTTATTTGGCAGATCACAAGAAATTTACAGTGGTTGAGTCATCATTATGAATGATAATCATCATACCATATACAACTGTAGAAGGCATATGAGATTTGGTGAAATTTTAATATCTACCTTTAATGGTGCCTTTTTTTAAGGCTGAATCTCACAATTGTAGCAGCTACTTATGGTGGGGTCCCACTAATGATTTTCTCTATTCTAATAGGGGAGAATTTGTGTCCCCTTAAGCAACTGGCATTCCCCTCCCCCTTTCAAGTCTTACCACACTGATGCTTAGCCCATTACAGCTCAGAACTCCAAAGGAGTATTGCTCTATCAGTCTTAGTTTAGTCCTAGTTTCAGGAATGACCTATGTATACAACCCTTTCAAGCATGAGTTGCTTTCTGAATAAGAAGCAACAATGATATATTTTACTTTTCTCATTGTAACAAAGAATACAATCAAGGTAATATTTTGCAATGGAAGTAGTTCTGCTCATAATACTGGATCCAGTTTTATTACTAAGTCTGCCTTCAGCAGCTTGTTATGACATGCCAATTAAACATGAAAATACTGCTTCGGACTTAGAACTGGCAAGTAGTTTTTATAGATTATCTAGTCCATATCCCTGTTTTGACAGAAGAGAAAACTGAGGCTAAGAGCAATTTAGTACCTTGCTCAAAGTCACGAGTCAGATACGTCATGAGTAACATCACTAGAATTAAAAAAAATGATTAAAAAACAAGTTTATATATAGTCAGTAGAGAGGCAGTTTTGTAAATTGAAAAGAGAATTCCATTGAGAGACAGGAGATAGATCTTTTCCTAGTTCCTACAAATTAGCTGTGCAAAATTGTATGAATCATTTTACCTATCTGAGTTTTATAAAGTTCCTAAATTTAAAAAACTATAAAGGGATTTAATTAGACAATCTCATAAATCCATTCTGACTCTTAACATTTAATGATTTTATAGAAGCGTTATACTTGAATACCATCTACAAAACCTTAAATATAGCAATGTCTAAGTTGTATTTTATTTTTTTTTTGTCCTCTTACTTTATAGTTGGCAGTCACAGCTAATTTATAACCAGAAACCCTAAAATATCTAAGGAAGAGTAAATGCAAACTTTCACAAGCAGTCTTAGTTATCCACTGACTGCAAATGACAATCAAAATCAAAATAAAGAAATCTGGATTTGGGGAAAGTCATGGAAAATGATGCAAAATAAAGAGTTCAAATTTGTCTGAAAAATTTTTAAAAATGCTAATGTCTCTTGCCAAAAAAATAAAAAATAAATAAAATTATAATTACACAGTAAGATAAAAGCTGTTGAATTTGTAGCAATGGAAATATTAAGACAAATTAAATACCAAGCTTATCTCTGTTCTGTGCTATCAATATTTTATACTAAACATCTGTTCCTTGTATCTCATCTCAGAAACACTTCCACACTTTATCAGGGCAAGCACAGCTTTCAAAGCAAATTAAGCTAAACCGTTTTCACTTAATCACCAATTGATCACAACATTCCAAATGACACATATTGATCTGTAAGAGCCCCATTTTTCCCAATTCAGGAGAACATATTGGAGGAAACACTTGATTTGCAGTCTGAGCAAACTTGTTAGGCATACAGTTCAGATGTATTTTAAGTAGGATGCATTTCAGGGATTAAAAGAATAAAGAGAGATCTATTTTCAATGAAGGTTTTGAGTGTATAATTTCAAGCCTTTGTTCATAGAAGTATGGGCCTAGAAGAGAGTTTCAAAATCATCAGCGCTACCCTCTCAATTCACAATTGAGAAAAATGAGGTCTAAAGAGGTCAACTTGTCCAAGGTTACAAGGTTAGTAAATAGCAGAGCTGGACAGAGAACTTCAGTTTCCTGATTTCCAGTCCAGTGATCTTACCAGCATATACCATGCTGCGGCCTTTAAAATGTACTAAGTCAGCTTTGTTTTTCTATTCCAGATTTGGATCATGTACTGATATAAATCTATGTTGAAGAGTTCTAAAAACTTACAGTAACTTTTTTCTTTTGTTAATTCTACTCCTACTGACCCACGTTTATATAGTATTATAAAATATATAAATCACTTTTCTCACAATGATCCTGTAAAGAAGGGAGTGTAAATATTATTCTATTCTACAGCTGAGAAATGTTAATATCAGATGAGTAAAATGACTTACAGTCACTCAGCTAGTAAGGGAAGAGATTTGAACCTAGATTTTCTGATCCCAACTTTGCTACTTATTACCTGTGTGACCTGGATATCTCTTCCCTCATCAATAAAAGTCTACTCCATCATGTACTCTACATGGGTTGGGGAGGGATAAATGAGAATTTGTCCTATGGTTACCATTGCCAGTGGTGTTATTTTCTATTTGTTGCAGTTTCTTTAAAAACTTCAGTACTTTTTCTCATTTCATAGGATCACAGAGATAGAAGAGACCTCAGTCCAGCCCTCTCATTTTAGAAAAAAAGAGAACTTAGGCCTAAGGAGATTTGCCAAGGTCAAACAGTTAGAAAATATCAGAAACAAGGTTCTTTGATTCCAGACCTAATGTTGTTTCCACTATACCAAAATGCTTAAGAAATTATTTTTCGTGTTGTATAATAGAAGAATATCAGACTCAGAGATGCTAAATAATTTGCTTATTGTGGTCATATACCTAGTAATTATTAAGTTGGAAGTGGAAATCAGATCATTAACAAACATTACCACTCTGCCTAGAATTTGAAATACTGTATCTATTATAAACTTCTTCCTAACAAAACCTAGACTTGTACTTCTAGTCATTTCTGGGATGAGAACAAGTGGGTTAAAAAATAAAAACATACTTTATAAAGTTGAGGTTACAGATCCCATTTTATTCTGAAGCCCAGGAAATCTATTTGTACTCAGAGTTCCAACTAACTTGCAAAGGAAGTCTATAATCATAGGGGCTTATTGAAAGGATGAAGCAAGAATAAAATTGCTCCAATGTGAATTAGATAGAAAAGGCAGGAACCCAACTTCATTTACCTAAGAAGCTAATGTTCAGATTAAATCCTTTATATGCCATCTGTAGTTTATTGAGAATTTTGATTTTCTATGAAACAGTTGCTCAGAGAAACTGCATAAACACACTATGGTAATAAATAGTGAATACCTTTTACTTTACTATTCTCAAACGATCACTCCAGTGTATGTACTTAACTTTATTTTTTTTCCTTTAGTGAATTAAAGGTTGATACACCCTTCCCTTTCGTCCCTTAAGGGATTTAGAGTAAGACTTTAGAATTTTTTCCCCCTTTGTAAAAATAAAAGCTGCCTTTGAAGCAGGGGATCTCTGAAATGAGGCATTACAAATGTCCTTTGATGCACCAGTCTGTGTGAAGGAGAAAGGAAGAATGAGAAAAGAGAAGGAGATTGATTGCAGCTAATGTGCCTATCATGCGGTGTCTTTTTAATCTTACCAGAATGACCACAGATAATCAAGAGGTCAATCATGAATCAATCACAGTCTTCATATGTCAGAGCAGTTTCCAAACTATGAAAGACCTGATTGGAGCAAGTTTCTGAAAGAGAATCACCACAGTAAAGCAGATCACAGAATCAACTTGGGCTCTCTCTGTGGGTAGAGGTAGGTATAGTCCAGACAAGGGAATTAGGTTCAGGTGAAAGAAAAGTACCATATTTTCCCATGTATAAGATACACCTTAATTTTGGAATGTGAAACTTGAAAAAAATGTATTACATGAAGTTATTTAACTCAAGCTTTATTCATCATGAAATTCAAGGGGCTTCTGCTCATAGCTTTTAGGTATTTTTTGGGCAAGTCTATTTTATGGACACATGCTTAGTCCATTCCATTTCATGAACCTGAATCACCAATTATGTCCTCCTTTCAAATCAGTCACTTCTTTTTCATCAGCAATTCTTCTTGCCTCCTGATGAACCATCTTTGTAGACACAGGAATTTCCATTGCCCTTTGCTCTTCAATCCACCTCTTCAATTCCCTAATTCAGGTCATTTGGCTGACTTGCCTCTCATGGCCTTCTTTTGCTGTGGTGTTTTCAGGAGGGTTTCTTCCCCTAGCCAGTCTCAGATTGTTTTCTCAGTTGCAGAAGGACAAAACATGTTCAGCAGCACGATTTCCATTCACTTTCACAAACTAGATCACTTTGAACTTGAATTCAGTACAGTATGAAAATCTTTTCTGACCTATTTCTGGGTAGAACATGGCAAAACATAATCTACTATACCTGTAACAATTGTAAAACAATGTGCATGAAGACAACAAGTACAGAACAAATGGGAAATGTATGTAAAAAAGTCACCACTGAGTAAGATACTCCCAGTTTTTTAGACCCCCAATTTTTTTTTAAATGTCTTATACAAGGGAAATACACTATATCTCCTCTAAGAGATGCACTATATTGGAGAAGTTCTGGATAATTTCAATTAAAATAATAAATATTATGATATATTTAGAAATAAGCATTTCTAGATTTCATAGATAAATAAATAATCAAATAAAAATCCTTAAAAAAGTGTTGCAGATGTTGGAGTGATGTTCAGGTAATTTTCAGAAAGAGACAGAGAATGAATTTTAAAATTAATTTTGTGGAAAAGAAACTGAAAGAGTTCTTATAAGTTGTAACCTCTATTGAATGACACTCAGATAGAGGTTTAGCTGTTTCTGCTAAGTATTCCTTAAGGGAATTCATTTCTCTAAGGGCCCTCTGTCAAAAAGAAGGAAAAAATGAATTCAGGGGGCTGAGAAAAAAAGAGCTTCCTAAGGATCCCATGATGGCTATGAATTCCATTCAGTACAAGATTGCAAGTACCAGGTAGCTAGGTAGCCTAGGTAGTATCAGGTCTAGGTACCAGGTAACCTTCTTCAGAAAAATAATGTATGAATTCCTTCTCCCTCACCTCCCAGGAAATCCTACAACTTCAGAAAGCAAAGACTTATACATTTTTGGGATGAGATATCAAATTAACTGACAACTAAATGAAATGCTAAGATTCTCTTTAGGTTGTCAGTCGTTATGATAAATAAAAATTATGATGAATTAAAAAATAATAACTGTCATTTATATACTCTCTACTCTTGTGCTAGGTACTTTATTAAGTGATCTAAAGTATTTCATTTGATCCTTACAACAACCCTGAGAAGTTCTATTACTATTCCCATTTTTCAGCTGAGGAAAGTAGAGGTTAAGCAGTTGTCCAAAGTCATAAAGCAAATGAGTATTTAAGACTGGATTTGAACTCAGGTCTTACTGATAATAAGCTCAGTGCTCTACCCAGTCATCCCTGTGGATAGCAAAAAAATGAATTGAACCACATTTGAACCATTTTCAATTATCAGTTTAGTTCTGTAGTGTGATCAACTCTCCCTCATCTAAGTTACTTAAGACCTACAATTTCTCAAAACAATAGTACAGTTCCTTATAATAAGTTACACAAAGTCAATTATTGCAATCATCATCCTGAATCTCAGGCAGAGGGTAACCTTTGATCTGAAATGCTATTTACAATGGAAAGATTATTTTAAATGCTACACATATGACAAAAAAGTATAGCATAAAAATTCTTACAAACAAAATATTTGAAGGAAATAAAAACTTTCTGATATATCTTTAGATATTTCATTTATGATAGAACCAATATATGTTTGGCAAGATATCTTCCCTTTTCTGAGAATACCTATATCTCAAAAAGGTGAACCTATCTCATATAAGAATATCTGTACATACTCTGTGCTTCTTTTAGTTAAGAGCATTTAGTAAGTTCCCAGAGAAGCCATGGAACAATTCACAAACTGAAATTCAAGATAGATTAGCCCAGTAACTGAAACATAGCTCATTTATGCCATATATTTCACTCATACTCAGTGAGCCAAATGCAAGGATTACCTACTAATACTCTTAGTTCTGACCATTCATATCTTTCCTCCCTTACATTCCCTTTCTTTTTTTTTTTAACCCTAGTAAACCTGACATTATCTAGCTATGCAGTATTAGATTAGTCATCATGCTCCAGTTTGTTCAATGGTGGAATGGACAATGTGTACTAAATTATCTTAAAGATCTGTTTCAGATCAGGAAATTCTGATTTTCTTGTGAGTTGAGCAATGTTCTAGGTGATAATGTGAATAATAAAGTAAATATAAGAAAATGCATTTTGCTCTGAAAGAAAAAAACAGCCTAAATAAGGGTTATGATCATAAAATAAATGTTTTAGCAAATAGAATGATAAAGTTGGAATGGGGGAATGATAAAATTGGAATGGAATGAGGCTCAGGTAGAACAAAAAATGTTATTACCCTAGAAATAGTAATAATAATAATGACATTTTTACTGCATTTAAAATTTATGAAGCTCTTTGGCTCAGTTTTGAATTATTCCCTTGATGCTATGAAAAACTTTGCATATTCTATTAAGACTATTATAGCTATATTTTCAAAGAACCCTAAAACATAGGGTTAAAAATAATATAACTGAAGTTATGTGCTTCAGGTTCATGAAACAGAACGAAATTAAACAAAAATGAAGTTTTATTCTCTGGGATTTACTAATAAACCTATAGGTAGAAGACATCTCCAAGATGGTCACAAGGAACTGGGGGAGACACAGGCATATTTATCCACAAACAAAGAATAAAGAAAAATCATTACCTATTTTTGGTGGTCTAACTATGAAAGTAGCACAATATCTCTTGCCAAGATGGATTTTCTAAGATTAACATAAATTTAGGCTATCTCTTCCTGGGGGGAGTCTCCTCACATCCTGAGCTTTGCCTTCTTAGTTTGTAATTAACAAAGAGGGAGATAACCTTTTTTTAGGGTTTTTTTTTTGCAAGGCAAATGGGGTTAAGTGGCTTGCCCAAGGCCACACAGCTAGGTAATTACTAAGTGTCTGACACTGGATTTGAACCCAGGTACTCCTGACTCCAGGGCCAGTGCTTTATCCACTGTGCCACCTAGCCTCCCCAAGGGAGATAACCTTAGAGGAGTATCATATTTCCCCATGTATGAGATACATACTTTTTTGAAAAATGTGGAGTCTACAAACTAGGCGTGTGTTATACAGTGGTTGTAGATCCCTCCCACTTGTTGTCTTTGCACTCATTGTTTCACATTTGTTACTAGTATTAGGTCACATTTTGCTATCTTCTACCCAGTGCTGAATTTAAGTTCAGAATGATCCAGTTTGTCAAAGTGAATAGAAATTGTGCTGTTGAACATCAGTTTGGTCCTTCTCCAACTGAGAAAACAATCCGAGATTGGCTATGGGAAGAAGAAACCCTACTGATAATGCCATGGTAAGAAGAAGGCCATGAGAGGAAAGGCAGTCAAATGACCTGATTTAGAGAGGGAATTGAAGAGATGTATTGGAGAGCAAAGGGCAATTGGAATTCCTGTATCCATAAAGATGGTTCAGCATGAGGCAAGAAGAATTCCTAATGAAAAAGAAGTTACTGATTTCTTTTTTCTTTTTAAGTTACAAAATTTCCTTCCACCCTCCTTTGCCATCCCCTTTCCCTTAGTCAGGTTAGCACTGTATATACATATTTTTGATAAACATGTTTACAGATTAGTCATTTTTGATATGAGGAATTAGGATTAAGGGAAAGAGATAAATGAGATAATTTTTATAAAGTGTTCATCAGATTCTGAAAGGTTTTTTTTTCAATTGTCCATAGTTAGTCTAATATGATTGCCCTAGCTCTCTGAACTGCTGAGAGGAGCTGCCACCATCAAGGATGATCATCTTGCAAATGTTGTCAACATACACATTGTGCTCCTGGTTCTGCTCTCTTCTGCTCAGCATCAGATCCTGTAACTCATTCCATGCTTCTCTAGAGTCTGACATTTATGGTTTCTTATAGAACAATAAATTATATTCCATAGTATTCATGTACCATAAGAAGTTACTGATTTCAAAGAAGGACACAATTGGTGTTTCTGATTCATGAAAGAGAATGGACTAAGCATGCCTCCAAGTACCAGACTTACCCAGGGAATGCTTGTGGTCAACCACAGACCAGAGCACAGGTAGGAGAGCAGTCAGAGCCTCTCCTAACACAGTGATTCATCATGAAGACAAGCTACTGGATGAGAGCTTTGACAGTGATGAGGAGTTGTATGAATTTTATGATGAATTACATAACTTTATGTAATACATTTTTTTCAAATTTCAGATGTGTCTTTATACATAGGAGAGTCTTATATATGGAGAAATATGGTAATTTCTTACTAGCTTTGACAAGAGAATATCCTGTAAAGGAAATAAATCTTTTATCACTATGTATTTTTTTAATTATTATTGCTTAACATTATTTTGATAATGTATACAAAAATATTTATAGTGACTTTGATGATATTGGTCAAAGAAAAAGATCTTTTAAATATTTGGGAACTCTGATCACTTTAGAAGAACAACCAACCTTACAAATTCCAGAACAAGAATAAAACAAATTTACAAGTTTCACCTAGGTGTCTGATTATCTAAAAACATCTGACAAGAAATTGAATTGCCTGTCAGCTGCCCAAGGATACTTTCCATTGTATCCTTCTACCTCAGGTTCAAAGAGGGGAGAAATGAATAAGGATAGCATCAGGATACAAAGATACCATGTCAAGTCGCTCTCTTTCCCAGAATCATTCAGAGCTAAAGGTTGTATCTGCAGCCTATGTAGGTGAGGAGAGAAGAAGGAAGAGAGGGGAAAGAGAGGGAGGGCAGGGGAGAGGAGGAGAGGGAGAGAGAGGAGAGACAGGAAAAAAGGAAAAGAAAAACAGGAGAAATAAAATGAAAAAAGAAAAGAAAGGAGAAAAATTCTGTGCTATTGTAGATAGGACTCTAAAAGGGTTAACAGCTAAAGACAAATTGTTTTTTTTTCCTGACCATTATGACCTATTATTTAATTTGTCATAGGTTGAGTATATCCTTCTACTTTGCTTATTCTATTTTTGTTCCTTGAATCTAGTAAATTCAGTTCTGGATAAATCAAACAAGAAAGCCAATCCTTGCCTCCATGACCTGATGTATGGGCTAGAGTTACAACCTTTAGCTCTGAATGATGCTGGGAAAGAGAGCAACTTGACATGATATCTTTGTGTCCTTGTTGCATGAAAGAAGCTGCATTACAAGCTGTTATTTTCAAGTTTGATCAATCATTTCCAACTCATTTCCTATTTTTTTCTTAAAACAACAACAACAACAACAAAAATCCGCCAAGAATTCCAATAGCAGAGAGTAAAATAATTTGGGCAGCTGACAGGCAATTCAATTTCCTGGCAGATTTTTAGATAATCAGACACCCAGGAGAAACTTGTAAATTTGTTTTATTCATGGTCAATTTGCTATGGCACATTTTTCGCTACCAGCTCTACTCAACTTTTTACTCAACAGGAAAGTGTAGCATCATTATGTAGCAGCACAACTGGCTTAGGTGGTTAAACACCCACAGATCATCACTTCTACAAACAAGCCCTCCTTCTGCCTCCTGCTTCCTTAAATAATTTGAGCCCAGGATTCTGTTCAACCATTAAGAAGCTTGTGCCAGACTCATGGGGCCAGATACTTAAGGGGAAAAAAGAAAAAAAAAAGAAAGAAAGAAACCCACACACAAGATAATCCTTCTGATCCTTTGAGCCCCTCTGTGGTTATGGACTCACTGAGTCAATTATTAACAAGGAGGCATTGCTTTGGAGATGCTTGATTAAGTGACCAATTGAACCAAGGGTCAAAAGAAGTTAGGGAGCTCAGGAAGAACCAAATATAAGTACTGTGTTAAATCAGCTCTGTTATGTGCTGTGAGTAATAGTCACAGGGTAAAGATGAACATATTTACTGAAAAGGATACTTACCAACAACTCATGCTTTGTTAACAAAGAATAAAAAAGGAACAGTCAGAGTATATGGTGGATAACAGATGAAAGCACAGACACAGAAAGTCATCTGTGACTTTACATAGGTCAGCTCTACTGTTTTTAGGTTGGCCTATTCCTAAATTGCTTCTGAAAGATAGAAATTTTATTTTCAGTGACCTCCAGAAATGAAGCTATAGCTTACAATAACTTATTCTTATGTATACTCATACCTATGGATACTTTCAAGAAGTTTTTTAATTTAAAAATAATGAGATAATCATCTATAATTGTTGATTTCTTTTCCCCTGCAATCTAAACTCTTTTTTTCCTTCTGAGTATAACATTCTTCCTAAGAGGCCACATGCCACATAATTATTCAAACCTTAATCTTCTCTCTTTAAAAATAGATGATCCCAATAACTGAAACATAGCTCATTTATGCCATATATTTCACTCATATTCCATAAGTCAAATGCTAGGATTATCCAATAATACTTGTGGTGTTGTCTATCCATATCTCCCCCCCCCTTCTCCCTTTTTTCTTTTAAACCTTTTCCTCTCTTTTTCCTCTATATCACATCCTTCCTTTCTCCCCCCCTCCCGTGGGCTCATCTAAATCTTTATTCATCTAGTGATACCCATGGTCTTTCTGATGTCACTTTGTTTCAATAAATTAATCTTAATTACTTATATCTCAGAAGTCCGAATCAACAACTGCTCTCAGTTTCAGTAGCTCTCACTTTACAAATCTTTATTTCCCAGTATGTGGTAATTTTATTATTGATATCTTTTTCTTGGAAATTTCTTGTTATCTTTAGGATGTAAAAATCTACCTGTTTGCTTAAATTATTCTGAGTCATAATTATAAGTCATTCAAAAACACAAACTCATCACTGAATGAATCTTCACTGAGCACCAAAAACTAAATCATATACCAGAAAGCATTATGTAAGTGTAAGAGTGCCCAAACTATGAACATTAATAACCACAATGACAAATTTCATTCATTAATTTATCCCTTCACTTATTTTATTTGTCCATTCATTCATCTGATATGCATCTATATTTTTATTTACTTGAAATGAATCAAAATGAAGCCAAGCTCACAACTATCAGTCAAAGGTCTTGAGGTTACAATGCAAAGAAATCTTTTATTTTTGCAAACATGGAGAAGATTATCTTCTAGATGGGGATTGTTAAGTGCTTACAACTCCAAAATAAATAAGCAGAACTGCTGAAAATCAGTAAACAGAATCCAGATATAAATATAACGACCTCATCTTTTATGTAGCTTAAATAATTAAACTGCTTCTTATTGAATAATGAAGTTATTTAAGGAGAGACATCAGAACAGCAGCCAGCCAGCAGATCTAACTGTTTTTGCCTCGAGTGACATGTTCACAGCGGTGGGTTATAGTATTCCTTCGTAAAACTTGTTCTGTCATTTTTACAGTGCTGTTATTTTTGGCTGATAGTAGAGATAGTAGGGGAAAAATCCCTATCTACTGTATCTAAAAGTTGCAGATGACAATGAGGTTGAGTGATTCATGAGGCCAAGGGAAGCCCTCCAGCAAGTTGATTTAGGTCCTGTCTGCTGAGAATGAAACAAATTCCATCTTTTCCCCAAATGTGACAAGAAAACCCAGAATGTGGCAGCATCAACCCATTTGGTCAGAAGTAGGCCTTGTCTGGTCTTTGAAAATTGTTCATCAGTGGTCACTGCTAAAATAAGAGCATGCCCTAACAATCAACTTTTCACTTACAAGAGAATTAATTCATGTATGCTATGTTATCAAGTCAACAAAATACTAAAGGTAGCTTCTCATTGAATATTGTAGTTCATCAGTTATTTCAAGAAACTTAAACATTTACAAACCATATCCTACCATCTCCATATAAATGGATACATTCCATCAAGGGATTCCTTTTTTCAAGTAAGCATGTGTTTTTCCAAGGGGAGATAAGGATTTTCTAGAAGAGGTAGGAAAGTATTCTAATCTAAAGGAATGAGATTAAGCAGTATAATACCCTTCATAATACTGTAATAGACCCTTAAAAATAACCTCATTTGCAATGAGTATTCACTGAGTGAGGCCAATATGTATGCTAAAGATACTGGAATATTGGCAAGAAATCTTGAGATTTACCAGCCCTAATTCACTTTGACTCTCATTGATTGGTCAACAATAGGTTCAAGACTATCCCAACTTAGTCACTGTTTGGGCCCAGACAGGCTCAAAGTGAATGTAAATAGCAGTTGTTTCTGTTTTGACCAGAAACTCTAAGGGTCTTCCCCTCCCAGATTGATTTTTTTTTCTCTACTCAAAAGAAGTCATTCTTTGCTTCATAATTGGTATTGCCTCAGTCAAACTGGGTCCTGGTCAGGACCTTAGTTTAAAAGGCCACGGTCTCCCACTACATCTTGGTTTATCTCTAGTGGTCATGATCCATATCTGGCCTCTTGAGCCAGATGACTCTGGAGGAGAAAGTGAGGCTTGTGACTTTGTTTTGCCCTCTTTCACTTAAATTCAATGTCCTGGAGGGTTAAAATACTTTGTTAAGCAAAGTCAAACTGAAATGAAAATGATGGTTATGCATTGGTATACAGGATGTGGCAATGGTCAAAGGCTAGAGTGGAGGGAGGAAGAGGCTAATAGAGAACTGGGGTAGTACCACAGACCCTAAAAGGAAGTTAGGCCTAGTGAAAAACAATTAAGTCATTTTGGAAAAGTCCCTCCTTTCCCTCTCTTCCTTTTGGTTAAAGAGTATGGAAATTGGAGACTTTCCCTATGACATCCAGTTTTTAAAAAATTACCTGGGCATTCATCTTATAGTTTCTCACTTTGGTGCTTAGAACAGTGCTTGGCACATTGGAAGGGCTTAATACATTTTAATTGACTTTGACTTCTATCCCTCCCCCCAAATCATGGAGATTAACTACATCTCCTAGGAAGATCTCCTAGGAACCTGAGGAAAAATATTGATCAGATTGGACTGAAAAATGGAGCCAAATCATTTCAGAATCTTTAAGTCATCAGGGATATAGTAGATGTGCTTCATGAAAGTCAGTGGTGAAAGAGGAAGATTATAGCTGAGGTCAAGGGGCACTAGATTGAACTGTGGTGAATAGAGGTCTCCATAATGCAACAACATGGCTTCATAAAATTATGACAGGTTATAAATCATAAATTACTTTTTGGTGAAACATCCTTGGTAGGGGAGATATTAAGCAGACATGACATGTAATTTGAAGTTAATTCACACACACACACACACACACACACACAAAATTGAGTCTGTATCCTTTTTAGTATAGAGTTTGTACTAACAACTTTTCTAGGTAACAGACTCATTTGGTACTTAATAATTGCTTACTGAATTGAATTAAAGTATTGCCAGCAACCAACATTTAATGAGCAACTACTACGTGTAAGACATTCTAACACTGCAGAGTTAATTCCCAACAGAGTTCTCTATACCCACTGGGTGTTCTATAGATGTTTTTGACTGATTAACTCATCCAGAAAATATTTGTAAAGCTGTAGTTCCCATATTTGTATTTCTAAAACAATCTAAGATGAAAAAAAACAATTTGCATAATAAAATCAGATCTAGGGATTCTTATGCATGAAACTCCATGCATAATATGAGGATAAATAATATGTGCTTTGAAAAAGAGAAAAAAATATTATGTGTTACATAATTGTCCTCCCCATGAAATCTAGACTTTTTTCTCCCTGTCTTTTGGAATCATTCAAGCAAAGGACTATTAACAGCCTGATGATCCTGCAAAACATGTTTACCTGAGAAAAATTGTTGGGCAATATGGAAACTGCAGGAGTGGATTAGGCTGCCCACTCAATCTCTCTAGGTTGCCTTCAATTTAAGATTTGATGAAGCTGAGCTGGAATACATGACCCCCACACCTGTTTCTATGTAAAAATTAGTTTTCAAAAAGACTATGCACATCTTTCCCCCAGTTTCCTATTAACAACATGATTCTACTCTGAATTTGGGAAGTTCTGCTGCTTATGACCTCCCACAGGTCATTTGTAACTACATCTCCTATGAGTTATGAGCCTTTGCCATCCATGGAATAACGTTGATATGCTGACAGTAATGAGACAAATATGTATTAGCTTCATGCCTCAGAAACTGTAATGCCCCTAGTGAATCCTTGACATTTACTGTGTGCAATTTCCCCTGGTGTAAAAAGCAGTTAAAAAAAAAACAACTGGAATTCATGAACATGCTGGCAATGGTTATGCCAGATGAACACTGACTCATGTGAGTAACGAACGTTACAGCATATTCTTCAAGCATTGATTACTGTGTGCAAACAGAAAGTCTACACAAGTGACAGATGCTTAGCATTGATACTTGGTGTTAGCAGTTACATTTACTTCCCATTGACCTGTTAGAAACTGGACTCGATGAATCTCCTATCTTTAGTTTCTAGATTGAGGAAAGTCTCTAAATATAGCACTTTCTCTTTATAGCTGTTTCTCTTTCCCACCTCCTCCCTTCCTCTGCCCCAAATCTACTGACACAGTTCTAATTTTAGGATGATATTTATTTCAATAAAATCTACTATTACAGAGATTTATAACTTAGGTATTCAGTAGAAGCTGGTTACAAAGGTCTTATCAAAGAATGAAAGAATGTTAGAAGTGTGACAGTCCTTATATACTTTACTTTGTAGACAAATGAGTAATCCAGATATATTTAGTTATATAGTTATTAAGGAATATAGGTACTAGTAATAAAACTATATCTCATGATTTCCATTTTCTTCTACTACTTGGTGCTTCATAGCATTGTTTTAATTAATGTTTAAAAATGCTATGGCTTGTAAATTTTATGCTATAACATTATTTTCAAAATTACTGTACTATAAGTTTCAAAGAAAATTATGATATAAATAATAATCATTCCCATTTCTTTAGTACTTCAAGATTATAAACACTTTCTTCCCATTAACACCATATACATTGTACAGTCTTATTATGCCATTTTGAATACTCAATTATTAATATCAAGTATGGCATAATACAGAAGATAAATAATGGTCACTAAAAGTGGTTGCAACTTTTTTCTTTGGTTTTTGCAAGGTGATGGGGTTAAGTAACTTGCCCAAGGTCACACAGCTTGGTAATTATTAAGTGTCTGAGCCCAGATTTGAACTCAAGTCCTCTTGACTCCAGGGTTAGTATTCTATCTACTGCCATGACCTAGTTGCCCCATGGTTGCAACTTTCAAGGAAGATTTAGCATACATTTCAGTTCAAAAAGGAATTCTTTATTTATGGGAGACATATCTGGAGACCTAAATGTATCTCCCAAATAAGATTCATATTCAAACAAAGGAGTTTGATCTGCCTATACACACACATGCACAGACTTAGACACACACACACACATGCACAAACACATATACTCACAGAGACATAGAGATACACATACCAAGGGTGCCTATCATATACATTATGGTATATCATTATATGAACTTTTAAACCTTATACACCTGCTTATCTTGGACAGACACTGATAATGGGGAATGAGTTGCACCTAGAACATAATAGGAAGAGGTGAGCATGCTAGATTACTTCCAGACAATATAAAATTTTTCTTAAAGACCCCATTTCTTCCTGAATTGAACTCTTGAATATCAATATTCTACAAGTAGTACACAGCTAGAAGTCTCTAAAGAATTAAAATTGAGAATTCTTCAGAAAATAGTGGAAGAGAACATGGTATGATCAGACTATAATATATGAATTACAAATGAAGATTTATGAAGAAAAAAGCAAAACAAAGCAATGTTTCTCAAGAATGATGAGATATGGGGTGGCTAGGTGGCACAGTGGATAAAGCACCGGCCCTGGAGTCAGGAGTACCTGGATTCAAATCTGGTCTCAGACAGTTAATAATTACCTAGATGTGTGGCCTTGGGCAAGCCACTTAACACCACTGCCTTGCAAAAAAAAATGATGAGATAGACATATGACAAAAATGAGGAATCACCCACAGAGAGCCTGCTTATTCCACAACTTTCTGTGTAAAGTCAAGATAAATTGAAGATTATCACCAGTATATTTGTTTTTTTTTAATTGTTTGGGTTATTAATTTTTAAAATTTCTTTAATTTCTTTATTAATTCATTTTTATTAACAATTTTATTTATTTTCCAATTATAGACAATAGTAGTATCTAAATATCATTTTTGTAAGGTTTTGAATTTTACAATTTCCCCCTCTCCCTTCCTTCCCCTTCCCACAGAAGGCTGTCTCATAGTCTTTACATTGTTTCCATGCTATACATTGATTGAAATTGAATGTTATAAGAGTAAACATACCCCCCCCCCAAGAAGATAGGAAACTTCAAGAATAGAGAGAGAGAAAAAAAATGCACTTCAGTCTGTGTTCAGATTCCAATGGCTCTGTCTCTGGAGTGAGTTGCTTTCTTTATCATAAGTCTACCAGAGAAGTTGCTTCAATATTTTTTCCCACAGTTGCTCTTACCAGCTGTACCTCCACTCTATTCCCCCCACTCTCATTTATTCTATTCTCTCTCTCTCTCCTTTCATCCTGACATTGTCCAAAAATGTGTTTTTCTGAGTACCCTCTCCCTCGATCATCCCTCTCTTCTATCACCTATTCCCCACCTTCCCTCCCCCCATTCCCCCTTATCCCATCTCTTTCTTCTTGTTTTTCTCGAGGGTAAGACAGATTTCCTCACCTTATTAAGTGTGTATGTTATTTCCTCTCTGAGCCACTTGTGATTAGAATGAAGGCTCTTCCCATACAGGAATACAAACAGTTCAATATCATTAAGTTCCTCATAGTTAGTCCTTAACTTCCACCCCCTCTATGGTTCACCAGAGTCCTGTACTTGGAGATCAAACTTTCTGTTCAGCTCTGGTTGTTGCAAAAGAAAAGTTTGAAAATCCCCTGTTTCATTGAAAGTCCATCTTTTCCCCTGAAAGAGGATGTTCAGTTTTGCTGGGTAGTTGATTCCAGGTTGTAAACCAAGATCTTTTGTCGTCCTGGAATATCATATTCCAATCCCTATGATCCCTTAATGTAGATGATGCCAGATCCTCTGTAATCCTTTCTTGAAAAATGAAGTCTAGGCTCTTTTTCTGATCATGGCTTTCAGATAGCCCAATAATTTTTAAATTATTTGTTCTTGGGGCTGCTAGGTGGCACAGTGGATAGAGCACCAGCCCTGGAATCAGGAGTACCTGAGTTCAAATCTGGCCTCAGACACTTAATAATTACCTAGCTGTGTGGCCTTGGGCAAGTCACTTAACCCCATTTGCCTTGCAAAAAACCTAAAAAAAAATTATTTCTTCTGGATCTGTTTTTGAGGCTAGTTGTTTTTCCAATGAGATATTTCACTTTTTCTTCTAATTTTTGGCTTTTTTTTGGAAGAGTTTTATTTCTTCCTGATTTCTTGCAAAGTCACAAGCTTCCTTTAGTTCCGTTCTGCATTTGAAGGAGTTATTTTCTCCAGAGAGCTTTTTTATCTCCTTTTCCAGCTGGCCATTTCTGCTTTTAAAGACATTCTTCTCCTCATTTTCCTTTTGTTTTGCTTTTTCCATTTGGCCTAAAGTGGTTTTTAACATATTATTTTCTTCAGTATTTTTTTTTTTGTATTTCTTTCACCTCAAGCTGCTGATTTGGTTTTCATGATTTTTCTGCATTGCTCTCATTTCTTCTCCCAACTTTTCCTCCATCTCCCTTAATTGCTTTTCAAAGTCTTTTTTAAGAGCTCATCCTTAATCTGAGTCCATTTTCTATTTCTCTTGGAGGTTTTGGATATGGAAGCTTCGATTTTGTCATCATTTGAGTATGTGTTCTGATCTTCCATGGGACTAAAGTAATTCTCTATGGTCAGATTCTTCTTTTTACATTGTTTACTCATTTCCACAGCCCAAGATAGCACTTCCAAGGCTTTGGGTTTTTTTTTAATCACCAGTATATTTCAAGGGAATTTCTGTAGTAAATTTATGTGAAATCGTGGGTAAGAATCATGCAGAATGGGTATGCATGAATAAGTTGTTATCTACACTGTATGAAGTAATATATTTGGAGAAGAGTATTGATTTATTTGAATATTTGTATCTAGTAGTTGGTAATATCCTGGAAGGATTTAAATCCAAGTATCCTGACTTCAAGTACAGTATTGTTTCCAAAATGGCACATTATTGATTATGGTATTAATGAATGGCTTCCCATGATGTGATGTTGCTTTGTAAACTGATACCTGACATTTATATGATTCTTTCAAAAAACTTTGTTATGTAGGTTTCCAAATTATTATCATTATCATTATTGCTATTTCATATTCAATAAAATTAAAAGTTCTTGTAGGAGAGTAGTTAGAGAGATAGGAATGCTTAGCTGTAGATAGATTATAAATAACCTCACACATCAAGTTAATGAATTTGGACCTTGAGCTTTTATGATGGTTTTTCACTATTAATTAATGGACAACCAATATAGGTTCTGAATAGAACCATAGCAGATATTTTCTAAAGGTGATCCAAAGTGTTGGAGGTAGCTCTTATATTGAAAACTGAGATATTACTTCTATCACTACAGCTTCAGAAATTTTACTCTTCATTTATGGTTTTTCATGCTCTACATCACTAGAGGGAGTATCCACCATAATTAAGCAGAGGTCCACTCAAATGCTGGCACATGTTCTTTATTTAATATGAGGCAAAAGAGCAAGACTTTTATATCACATTACCTCCCTAGGTTACAATTTTCTTACCTGTAAAATGAAGAACTCACAGCAGATTATCTCTAAAGTTCTTTGCAGCTCTAATACTCTGTGATTTTATTAGAAAAGCAAATGTTCTTTGGAGAATTCATTTGACAGTGCTCTGTCTGGTGAATTTTAACAGGAAGAGACTTGAGGCATGAAGACCATCACAGTGTTCTAAAATAAGTAATATGTTTTGATGGGGAGATAAATGGGAAGTTAGATTTACTATTTACCTTCCCAGATTGTTACAACCAGGTCCATTTTATTATTCAGGATAAATTGTTAATGATACATTTTGTTTTTACATCATTTATTTTTCCCAATGTATTCTTCCCCATTTCCCTTTCAGAAAGTCATTCTCCAATCCAAAGAATTCAAATAAACAAAAGAAAACTTCAGTAAAACTAACCAATATGTCCCCAAAGTTTTACATTACATTCAGTGTTCCATACTCATAGTCCCTCAACTCTACAATGGAGCAAGACATGAAAAAAGCATATATTAAGTATTTGTTTTGAGTGAACTATTATGCTAAGCACTTTACTGTGATTATGTCATTTGCTCCTCACAAAAATCCTGGGACCTACCTATTATTATTAGCCTTATTTTTTAGATGATAAAAATTGAGGCAGGGTCACATGTTTATTAAGTATCTGAAATATGTTTTGAACTCTGGTCTTTCTGACTCTAGGTCCAAAATTCTACCATTGTACCAGCTACCTGCTTCTAATTCTCTTTGAAATCAGATACTTTGGCCATTATAATTTTTCAGCATTATTATTGCTGTGATTTTTATGTCATTCAATAATTGTTTACATTGCTTTCTGGTTCTACTTATATCTTGTAATTCTTCTCATGTTTTTCTATATTCATCTAATTAATTACATATATTTTAAAAATTCAAGTGAATATAGTCTAGAGTTGACATTTGTATACATGTGACCTCTTTAACTGGCTGGTTCCTTGCAAAAACTTAAAGAATGCTTCCAGGGCAGGGATGTCTTCACACTTTAGGCTCCTAAAAGTTTGAAAGATGGGTTAATATAGAGCCAAGGGAAATACAAATGAAATACAAATGAAAATGTAGTAAGCACTTATCATTTCAAAGATATTCAACTTAAGGGGCAATTAATCTTAAGGGGCAAATAGGTGGCACAGTGGATAGAGGATTTGCCCTGGAGTCAGTAGGAACTGAGTTCAAATCTGCCCTCAAACATTAAATACTTACTTGACTGGGTGACCATAGGCACATCACTTAACCTCATAGCCTTGCAAAAAAATAACAAAAAGAGTTCTAAAATAATTATTTGTTAATTATTAAAATTGCCAGGAAGTGTGTTATGAGTATTCCTATCTTTTCTATTAACTATGACCTTTAAACTGACAGATGCATTAGTGACCATTTGCACTCAATTCTTCCTTGTCCCCCCCAAATACTTGAACTTTGTCCATCACCAAGCTTTCATACCATGAATGTGTTCTTTCCATTGTACTGTTTGTGTGTGTGTGTGTGTGTGTGTGTGTGTGTGTGTGTGTATAATTATCACAAGACTGGTTAGCAAAAAACAATAGCAGTCATAAAACACTAACTGACCTTGGACCCCAAGGACCCTATTGCTTTAGAAATTGTCAAGAGCAAATCTACCATTGAATTTTTGCTTTAAAGAGAAATAAAATCTGTTTTCTGAGTGGCAGTACTAAAACATAATTGGGAAGCTACTGAATAACACCATATTTTACAAATTACTTGAATTGGTTGTGCAATGTGATCTTGGCTTAAGTGGAAAAAAGGCAGCTAACTTAAGGGGTGGAAAAACTTACATTAAGCCCCAAAGATCAGCTTGCTATTAGAGTACTGCAAAGGTCAAATTACATTTAATAACCTTTCTAATTTTATGAGGTATAAATATGATGGGAGTAGTGTCATGACATCATTTAGCCTTGGAATTGAGGGAGTTTCTTTGTCATTTAGATAATGGAGCTGGGGATGGTAATAGCAAGAGACCTATAAAACAGGGCAACAGGTTAGCTCCTTTAGGATCATAGGATTTCTTCTAGTGTGACATAAAAGGGATTATTATATTGGCTTTTGGAAGTGTCCTGACATTTCCATTAAAATCATGATTTTGACAGGTTTATACATTCAGTCCCTTTCATTTGCATGAAGTTGAAACTTGACATTAGAAATGCCCAGACCAAATATATCTCAATAGTCTCACATACTTGCATAATGCTATTATACCTACAGACTAATACAGCAATAACAACAAAAACAGACAGGTCAGGATTCTTTTTTATGTATGTATTTCCCATAGAATTTTTAATCAATTGCTTAATATATGAAATATCCTACAAGTCACATAAGGGGGAAAACCCCATCAGATTTAGGAACAGAGTCCTTGGTAAATGAGCAGCAGTATAGTTCTAACCCAAGTCCTCTATTCATATTAAAGTTATCAGACTGTATTTTGCTTGACTTCCCAGGGTAAATACACTGTGCCATGGGCTTTTAGTGCAACCAGCCTTGATTTGGCATTGACATTTATATCATTTTAATGCATTGTTAAAAACTGTAATATGTACCTGTCGACACATTTTATTTGGGCTTTCATTTTCTAGGACTTTACATAGACTCACAACTTTATTTAAATACTTCTACTTGTTTTCCATTTAAAAGCTTTTGCATAATGTTTTCTTTATCACTGCTTTCAATGTCAAAATGAGATAATTTTCAAGTAAGCCTAGGTTTATGGCATTTTTTAAAAGTTGACTGAACTCTGCTCAATTGATAGATTTAAAACATGGGGAAAATACAGCAAAATGTCAAGATATTTTATCCATTAAAAAAACCCAGACCTTTAAAAATGAATGGATGGCAGACACATCATGTCCTGTAAGCATATTTACAATTTTGTTATGTTCATCCACTTACTTAGAGTTCTTTGTAGTCTCCAAAAATGACTGTTATAGCATATTAAAAAATGAATCTGTAATTTCATTATTGCCTGAGACTTTGAATCTTTTCTTGCTCTTCTTGAGCCCTAAAAGGTTTATTACTAACCCAACATCAAGAAACTAATATGTGTCAGAGGTTTGGCCCAGGTTTTTCTAACTTTGTGCTCAATTTTCTATGCCTGTTCTGTATACCTGTAATTCTTTTGCTCCTTATCTCTTCATAGCTTCCCTGGCAGTTTTTAAACTCTCAAAGTCCTGCTTTTTTTAAGAATCTTCACCCTGGCCTCCTTAATCTTAGTGTCTTCCCCTCTATTGATTATAAGTATTTTATCCTATATCCACTTTGTATCCTATTTACACACACACACACACACACACACACACACATATATATATGTGTATATATATATATATATATATATGTATATATATGTAAAATTTGCATGTTGTCACCCCCTTATGAATCACTTTGAGAGCAAGGAGTGTCATTAGCCATACTTTGTAGCCACAATATTTAATGCAGTTCTTGGCAAATAGTGGGCACTTTTTGACCTGGTGATTCTGTGCTACATCTTATATATCTTAATTCTATACCATTGGCATTAATTCTATACTATTGCCTTAATTAGTACAATGTGGTAGAAAGACTACTGGATTTAAAGTGAGAAGACTTTGCTTCATATTTGAAGTCCACTGTTTACCTGTTTATCTTTGAGTAATTTTGTTAAACTTTTTTTGGAATTCAATTTCCTTATCTGTAAAATGAAAGTAGATTGTTAAGGTCCCTTTCTACTCTTAAGATTCTATGATTTTATGAATTAAGCTTTTGCCTTAGGCAATCCATTTTTTTCTCTTTGATAAGTACATAAGTTTGAAATATAATTCAATTTCAATTCAGTAATCATTTATTGAGCAAATATTACATGCCAGACACAAAATTTGACACACACAAACTGAAAAGAGTCAGTTCTGGTCCTTAGAAGTATACTCTCTACTTGGAGCAATAGAAATGTACATAGATCATCCATACTAATTCATTGTTTATGGAGCTGGGAATTGGAGAAGCAATTTGGAATTACTTAAATAAGAGAATAATAGATTCAGACTTTTTGATCCAAAGATTACACTGCTAAGTAGTGTAAGGGGCCCTCAGTTAAAAAAAAGGTTTTTAATACATGACAATATTTCTAGCAGCAGAGTTCAAGGTAGCAAGGAACTGAAACCTAAGAAGCTGTCCAATCAATGGGGGATGGCTATTAAATGGAGGTAGATGAATGCAGGGGAATATCTCTGTGCCATAAGAAATAAGAATATGATGACTACAGAGAAGTTTGAAAAATACTTTCATTACTTGATGTAGAATTTAAGACAATAATAGCAGGAAACCAATTTAAACAACTACTGCTACTGTTTATATAGAAAGACAATCACAAAGCAACTGAAAATGTATAATGTGATATCATAAAGAACATGCATGACCCCAAAAAAGTAAAATGAGAAGAAACTTTTCCCCTTCCTTCTGAAAGATCAGTGTTTGTTTCATATATTGTCAATTTCTTGGTATCTTTTCATTTTTCACCTTCTTGCAAACAGTTCTGAGAGGCAAGTTGGAGAACACTACAAGAAAAAATATAAAAGTAGAGCCAAGATGGTAAATTCTTCTAACATCCCCTGTTAAACATTAAAATAAGGCCTTAAATGAAATTTTGCAGTGACAGAGCCAGCAAAAGGTCAGAGCAATACATTTTTCTAGCCTAAGACAATTTAGGAAGAAGTTTCTGAGCCCAAGGTGGGAGCTAGTCCAGAGTACATTCGGTAGCAGCATCAACAGTGGGATTTAGAGGTGATATTGACAAATGTAACAATAATGATAACTTCAAGAGTTCTTAGTCCAGAGACAATAGAAGGATTGACCAACTAGTCAGAGAGAGATTATATAAAGATCCTTTGCTGGCACTGGGAGCTGGTACTGATTAACTAGTTCTATTGCCTATATTCAGTTTTGTGTCACAGTTCCAGAGCAGATCAAAATATTATACACACACACACACACACACACACACGCACACGTGTGTGTGTGCGTGTGTGTGTGTGTGTGTGTGTGTGTGTGTGTATGTCTATATTTAACAGGATCTATCCTGGGTAAACACCAGAGCACATTGACCACATCTCTCTGCAATTCATCAAAAAACTAGCAGAGCATCAAAACTAATTGAAAACAGCAGCACAATTATATATAAAGCTTAGTACAGTACCTCCCAGTCCTGGGTGAGCAGAATCCAACTTTAAAGTGAACAGAATCCAATTTTATCATAAAAATAGTTCAAAGTCAAAAAATATTCTGAAAAATAAGCAAACAGCAAAAAAAGAACTTGATCATAAAAAGCCAATATAATGTCAGGGAAGACCAAGACAAAAAGTCAGAAGACAACAATGTGAAACTAGCCACAATCAAAGTCTTTAAGAAAAATACTAACTGGATACAAGCTCAACAAAAATTCTTAGAAGAGTTAAAAAAAACAGATGAGTGGTAAAAGGAAAAATATTGAAAATAAACGAGAATAGGGGCAGCTGGGGGCACAGTGGATAGAGCACCTGCCCTGGAGTCAGGAGTCCCTGAGTTCAAATCCAGCCTCAGACACTTAATAATTACCTAGTTGTGTGGCTTTGGGCAAGCCATGAAACCCCATTTCCTTGCAGAAACAAACAGAAAAAAGAGAAAATAAATGAGAATAATACAAGAAAATTATGAAAAGAAAATTAGCAGCTTGATAAAAGATATGAAAATTCACTAAAGAAGAAAACTTCTTTAAAAGCATAAATGTGATGAGAGAGAAATCATATCCATAAGGAAGAAACATAAAATATAAGAGATAGCAAATACTTTATGTTTCTTCCTTAAGGATATGGTTTCTCTCTCATCACATTCAACTTAGATCAATGTATACCATGAAAACAATATAAAGACTAACAGACTTCCTTCTTTGGGGGTGGGGGAAGGGAAGCAAGATTCGGGGAAAAATTGTAAAATTGAAAATAAATAAAATCTTTCTAAAAAAAGCATAAATGATCAAATGAAAAAATAGGTACAAAAGCTTATTGAAGAAAATAGTGCCTTTAAACCTATATTTGGGCCAATGATGCCATGAGACATGAAGAAAAAAATAAAATAAAGTTAATAGAATGAAAAAGAAGAATATGTCAATATCACAAAGAAAAACAACTGACCTTGAGAACATACCAAGGAGAGGTAATTTAAAAATAATTGGACTGCTTGAAAATCGAGATCAAAAAGAGAGTCTAGACATCATATTTCAAGAAATTATAAAGATGAAGAACTAAAATTGAAAGATTTTACTCATTCCCTCCTGAAAAGTTCCAAAAATTAAATATCTCAGAAATAATAAAGTCAAATTCCAGAGCTTTTAAGGAGAAAATATTGCAATAAACCTATAAAAACCCAAATTTTCATATAGCAGAGTCACAATCAAGATCACACAAAATTTATCAGCTTACAATAGTTTAAATGGAAAAGGAATAGCAGTCTTGGGATGTATATCCCTGAAGGCAAATGGGCTGAGAATAATTTACTCTGCAAAACCGAAGATAATCCTCCAGGAATAACAAAGGATATTTAATGAAATAATGGACTCACAAGCTTTTCTGTGGAAAAGACCAGAGCTTGATAGAAAAGATAGATAGATGTGATATTCAAATACAAGACTTGAGAAAAGCTCAAAAAGGTAAAAATGAGAGAGAATGCCTAAGAGATTAAAGTTGAATTTTGTACATCGCTATTTGGAAGATAATACATATAATTCTTAAGAGATTTCTCATCATTAGGACAGAAGTAGCCTGCATAGACAGATGGCAAAGGTATTAGTTGTTTATACTAGGATGATTCCTCCCCAAAATAGTTAGGGAAAGAAAGTTATGCATTAAGAAAATGGGTGAGGGAGAAGTAGAATGGGGAAAACATTCTCATCTACAAGAGGAAGGAAGGGGAGGGTGGGTGACAAGCAATGTTTAAATCTCAGGCTCATCAAAATTGATTCAAAAAGGCAAGTATACAAAAATATACAGACTCACACTTTATTATGCATAAAAATCTACTTTAATCATTAGGTTAACAAAAAGGAAGAAGGGGTAACAAAAGGGTTGCAAATTAAGGAAGGTGGAGGTCAGAAGCAAAACACCTTTTGATGAAGGTCAGGATAAAAAGAGTGAGAAAGAAGAACAGAGGAAAATAAGATATTGGGAAATATTATCATATCTGTGAATGTGAATAGGATATGTGCACCCATAAAACAGAAGTGAATAGCACAATAAATTATAAACCAGAATCCAACAATGTGTTATTTACAAAAAATGTAGTTGACATTACTGAACATTCACACTTCATATTTCCTTTTCCAAAAATCAAATTTCTATTATCTTGACTTATTATTGAATGTATTTAAAAACCTGGAAGCAAAAAAAAAATGTTCCATATGAAGTAACAAGCAACAAGTATTAATTGTAATATACATGCTCTTTATTTTCAGGGATTCAAGATGCCACAGAGTCCAGGAAATCACATGTAAAGCAGATATAGTGAAAAGCATTTAAACCTCAAAAAATGAGAGAAAAGGGAGGAGATGGAAGAAATTCCACTATAATATTGCCTCAGTAAACATGACAGAGGCCCTTACACACTTCTCATACCCTGAAGGTATCACTTTATTATAGTTTCATACAGTAGTTTATATTTATTACGAAGAACCTAAATCATCAACAATAAAACATAAAATGTTCAATACTCATCCCCTAATAGTAAAACAAAGGCTACATAATAACTTTTATAGAGAGTATTTGTTTGTTTTTCAAAAATAGTTGGTTATAAATGCCGCATAACTGAAACATTCACTTACAAGTCTCACTCTCTGTTGATACTACATCAATGCTCTTTTCTCCCTAATTGCTACTGTATCCACTAGGCTTAATAGACAACTTATTCTTGGTAGGGTAGAAGACTTTCAGAATATAAACTCCCTTAGACTCCCTATTCCATTCATTCCTTAAATTTATCAGTAGCAATATCTACGTTGTTATCCTTCCTCTTGATTGCATTCCAAGAAGTATACTTATTAATTACTAAGACAAACCCTTGTAACCATGATCTGATTCCTTCTAATTTAAAGGACCTTGAACAAAGCATAATATCTTTTTTGTTGTTACTTAGGTTCATTTTTAAAAATTTTTTTTGGTTGCGTCTGACTCTTCATTTTCCCATTTGGAGTTTTTTTTGGCAAATTTGCCAAGTGGTTTGCAATTGCTTTCTTCAGCTCATTTTACAGATGAGGAAGCTGAGGCAAACAGGGTGAAGTGACTTGCCAAAGAGTGACTGACTAAGTGACCAACATTGAATTTGATCAAAGGAAGGTAAGTTGTGCCTCTTAGTAACCCATTCTTCAGTCTCTTGCTCACTGCTGCAGACATACTCACATACACATCATACTTTAAAAAACAAATAAACCAAATTTCTTTTGACTCTCCCATTCTATCCAGGCATTAGCCCATATTTCTCTTCTCAACTATCAGTCAACAAACATTTATTAAGCACTCACTAAATAAAAAGAAAGGCAATAAAAAAAAGTCTCTGACCTCTAGGAACTTACATGTAAATAGCAAGATAAAGAAAATACATTTACAAAATATGTGGAAGATGATCTGATAAGGGAAAGAGTTAGCAGTTACACTAATGGCATGATGCAAAGACCAGTGGGTAAGGAATAGTTTAAATCTAGGCTTAAACAACATCTGGATTTATGACCTTGGACAAGTTATTTTTTTTAGGTTTTTTTCAAGGCAAATGGGGTTAAGTGACTTGTCCAAGGCCACACAATTGGATAATTATTAAATGTCTGAGGCCAGATTTGAACTCAGGTACTCCTGACTCCAGGGCTGGTGTTCTATCCACTGCACCACCTAGCTGCCCCTGACAAGTTATTTCAATTCAGTCTTTCTAAGTTTTCTCTACTGTAAACTGGAGTAATTAGACCACCTACCTCAAGGGGTTATGGTAAGGATATATATTTGTACTTAGCCTAGTGGCTGTCATGTGATTTTTCTCTCCCCCTTTCCTAACAGTTGGGATAAAGGGGGCAGCTAAAAGCCTCCTGCAGAAAGTGGGACTTGAGATGAGTTTTGAAAGGAATTGAAGGAAACAGCTCAAGTTGCCTTACTGATACAAAGGCTTAAAGAAATAAAATAGGTGTATCACTTGTGAGGAACAAGGGAGTTGGTATGTTTGGATCTTAGATATGTAGAAAAGTTTAAAATATAAGGAGATTAGAAAATTTGGAAGAGATCAGGTTATAGTTAAACTTCTAAAAACACTGTTTTCATCTATTGTCTTCATTTACTCACTACTCACTTTTTTTAACCCCTTACAAAGAAGTTATCCCTAGGCCATTGATACTTTCTCTTAATCTCATAATTCAAAGGAGGTCAATATTGCTTCTCACACTTCCTCCCTAATTCCTGATGGATACTTCTTCCTTGAAATGAGAGATATTCACATCTTTGTGATTTTTCTTTCTGTGAAACCTCTTTCCCCCTTACCTCCTCCCCCATCCTTTCTCCATTGACTTAATGTGAATAATCTTCAAGGTTCTGTCTTTGGTCTTCTTTTCACTCTCCAAACCTAGTGGCAACATGCCATAATAAAAGGTATACTTCAACCTCAGCAGTCATGATTTTGATTCATTGCTGTATTCCTCATCACAAATACTTAATCTCTATGGATTTTAGTTTACTCATCTTTAAAACAGAAGTTAGTTTTAATCTCTGAGATTACTTATAATATGACATTCTTTAATTTAAATGAATCTTCTGATTCAGAAATATCAGATCTGCATCTCTGACAATGGCATTGTCAGGAGGATATATCATAGGAAACTAATTCAACATGGCCAAAATCACCTTATTATCTTTGCTTCTGAAACTACTCTTGTTTTAGGCTTCATTTCTTCTGCTTTGGCGCTTCATTTCTTCTGCTTTGGCATCTACATTCACTTAACTTCCTATAAGTAAAACAAGGGGATGATTTTGACTTTTTATTATTCCCTCTCTCATCTTAAATAGCTTATCAAGTATTATTTATCAGGATCTTACAGTCATAGATGAAAATTAGTCAACAATTTTCCTGGCACTGTGATAAATCCTACAGGTACAAAGAATGTCATTCAATTAATAAACATTTATTAAGTGCATAAGAGGTGTCAATACACATGAGAGGTGTCAATATAAGGAAATGCTATAAAATTCCTTGTTTATTTATTTTCATCTATATGCACATGTATATTTTAAGTTACAAAATTTCCTTCCTCCCTACCTTCCCACCTCCTTCCCCTCCATGGTGAATAGTCAGATAAGCATTATACATACATATTTTTGATAAACACATGTACAGATTAGTTATTATTCATTATGAGGAATTAGTATTAAGGGAAAGAGATACATAAGAGATAATTTTTATGAAGAGTTCATCAGGTTCTGAAAGGTTGTTTTGTTTTGTTTTTCTTCCTCTGGATAGGGACAACATTGTCCATACCTGGTCTAATATGGTTGTCCTAGCTCTCAGAACTGCTGAGAGGAGCTGCCTCCATCAAGGTGCAGAGGGAAGCCAGGCTCTGTGCTAAGGTCTCCTAGTTTTCCCTCAGAAATACTATAAAATAAACATCTTAACAGAAATTTTATCAGCAAAGCCCCCCACCCCAAAGCTAGGAGAAGAACATCTACCAACAAAGTCTATCTCTGGGGAGCCTGAAAGATCCAGGGGCAGAGAACAGAGAGCCAACCTAGGGATGACAGGGTAAGACTCTGGACTTAACCTAAGATCAGCCATGGAGGCTTTGGTTATGGAAGTGGCAGTCTGGAGAGTTCTAGTGGAGCTGGAGGATGAGTTCCAGCACAGAGTTACAGAGTGCAGTTGGACATCTATCTGCTTGGCCCAGCTAGTTGGGAGGACCACGGGCTCCATACTTTCATTTCAGTTGAGTCCTTTTCCCAGAAAAAACACAGTAACAGCCCTCCCAAACCCCTACCCCCACCCCCCTGGGGCTCAGGTGTGGGCAGCAGAGCTCCCTCAACTGGATAGGGAGATTATACCTTGCCCGAAGTCTAGCCCACATTGTTCAAAGAAAACAGCATCCAGCTGTGAAACCCACCCCCTCCAGGCCTAGGGAGAAGGCCTCAAATCAAGGTCTCAGATACTGCAGGGAAAGCAAACAGCACCCTCTACTGGCCTGCCGCTGGAGTTATGAAACCTTTAGTGAGTAAAACCTTTAGGGATCTCAGTACCAAAGATCTGTGAATCAGCCCTTTCCCCAACACAAGATCTTAGGAAAATGAAGAAAAGCCAGTAGAAAGCTATAGAAAACTACCTAGAAAACAAAGACCCTAACTCAGAGAGATCTAAAACTTCTGAGGAGAATATTATTTGGTCTCCAGCAGAGAAAGACTTACTTGAAGAAATTGAGAAGGAGTTTAAAAATCATTTGGAAAAATTGGGAAAAGAAACACAAGAGAAAATTAACTCCTTGCAACAAGAAAACAAATCCTTGGAAAATACAATTATACTAATGCAAAGAGAAAATAATTCTCTCAAAATCTCAATTGGTCAAATGGAAAACTCCTTCAAAAATAGAATTTACCAATTGGAAAAGAAGTTGCAAAAGGTAAATGAAGAAAATTCTTCTCTAAAAAAAAGAATGGAGTCTGTGAAAACTAATGACTTCATGAGACAAGAATCTATTAAATAAAACCAAAAAATCAAAAAAAGGAAGAAATTGTAAAACATCTCAAGGACAGAACAACTGATCTCAAGAATAGATTCAAGGAGAGATAACTGAAGAGTCATGGGGGAGCGGCTAGGTGGTGCACTGGCCCTGGAATCAGGAGTACCTGAGTTCAAATCCAGCCTTAGACACTTAATAATTACCTAGCTATGTGTCCTTGGACAAGCCACTTTAACCACATTTGCCTTGCAAAAACCTAAAAAAAAGAGTCATTGGGTTCCTTGAAGACATTGAAGAGAGGAAAAAAAGCCTGGACTCAATATTATAGGATTTAGGGATGGAAAATTGCCATGATATGGAACCAGAGGGCAAAATAGTTATTGAAAGAATACACTGATCCCCTCTGGAAAGGGATCCAAAAATGAAAACATCAAAGAATATTGTGGCCAAATTCCAGAAATATCAGATAAAAGTGAAAATCCTGCAATCAATCAGAAAGAGACAATGTAGGTTCCAAAGAGCCACAGTAAGGATTACACAGGACCTGGCTGCATCAGGGATCAAAGAGCCTTCTATAGACTATTCAGCAAAACTGAGCCTTCTCTTCCAGGGGAAAAGATGGACATTTAGCAAAATTGGATACTTCAAATTTTTCCTCATGAAAAGATCATAGCTAAATAGAAAATTTAGACTTCAAACAGGAGACTCAAAAGACACATGAAAAGATAAAAAAAGGATAAAGGAAAAAAAAAACTGCTATCCAATAAGATGAAACTGGCTATATCCCCTCCTGGGAGAAAGATTCTCATAACTCTTGAGAATTGCAACTCTATTAGAGAGAATATAATTAGCCAGAAGTAATGGACACTCATTATTTAACGGTGACTCTGACAATGATTTAAAAACATTATCTCCCTAAAGAGACAGGAGGATGGAGGACATTGAATGGGGTAAATTACATAAAGATATACAAAGGACCTATTGCAGTTGAGGGGAAGAAGGAAAGAGGTAAGACTCACTTCAATCTTACTCTCATCAGATTTGGTCTAAAGTGAACATACACACACTCAGTTAAGTTAAGAAACTTATCTTTCAAGTATTAAGGCAAAAGAGGGAAGGGGGAGGAAAAGAGGAACTGACAGAAAGAAGGGAAGGAAGAAAGGGCAAAGGGAAAGGGGAAAGAAAGGGGAGGGGGCTTGGATTCAAGGGGGCAAGAATGCCAAAGGTGGTGGTATTAAGATACAAAATATTGGGAAATATGGATGAAGTGAAAAAGGGGAAAAATACGGAGGGAAGATAACATGGAAGGCAATAAAGAATCAGTAATTGTAACTTTGAATATGAATGGAATGAACTCTCTCATAAAAAGTGATGAATAAGCAGAGTGGATTAAAAACCAGAATCCTATAATATACTGCTTACAAACTCATTTAAAGCAGAGAGATACATATAAAAGTAAAAGGTGGAGCAAAATATATTTTGCTTCAGCTGAAGTGAAAAAAGCAGGGGTAGTAATCTTTATCCTAGACAAAGCAGCTTCAAAAATAGATATCTTAAAAGGGATAAGGAAGAAAACCATATCCTCCTAAAAAGTACCACAGACAATGAAACAATTTCAATACTAAATATGTATGCATCAAGTTGTATAGCACCTAAATTCTTAGAGAAGTAGAATGAGTTACAGGAAGACATAGACAGCAAAACTCTACTGGTGAAAGACCTCAGTCTCCTTCTCTCAGGTTTAGATAAATCTAACCATAAAATAAACAAGAAGGAAGTTAAGGAGGTAAATAGAGTGCCAGAAAACTTAGGGGTAGCTAGGTGGTGCAGAGGATAAAGCAGCAACCCTGGAGTCAAGAGTATCTGGGTTCAAATCTGGTCTCAGGCACTTGATAATTACCTAGCTCTGTGGCCTTGGGTAAGCCACTTAACCTCATTTGCCTTGCAAAAACCCTAAAAAAAAAGAAAACTTAGACATGACAGACCTTTGGAGAAAACTGAATGGGGATAGAAAGAATATAAATACATACATATGTATATATATATGTGTGTGTGTATATGCATATATATATATGTATAGTGTATGCATGCATGTATTTTCTGCAGTGCATGACACTTACACAAACTGACCATGTACTAGAGCATAAAAACCTAATAATCAAATGCAGAAAGGCAGAAATAGTGAATGCATCCTTGTCAGATCATAATGCAATAAAAATCACATGCAATAATGGACTAGGAAGAGATAGACTTAAAACTAATTAGAAACTAAATAACCTCATTTTAAAGAATGAGTGGATCAAACAACAAATTATAGAAAGAATTAATGATTTCATCCTAGATAATTCAATAATAAGACAACATACCAAAACTTATGGGAAACAGTCAAGGCATTAGTCAGGGGATATATTATATCTTTAAATGCTTACATGAATAAATTAGAGAAAGAGGGAATCATCAAATTAAACATGAAACTAAAAAAATTAGAGAAGGAACAAATTATACCCCCCAATATCAAATTATAAATTCTAAAAATTGAAGAAATTAATAAAAAGCAAAAAAGCAAAAAAAGCCTGTTGAACTAATAAATAAAATCAAGAGTTGGTTTTATGAAAAAAAAAAACAATAAAATTGATAAACTTCTGGTTATTTGATTTAAAAAAAGGAAAGAAGAAAACAAAATTGCTAGTATCATAAATGAAAAAGGTGAACTCACCACCGATGAGGAGGAAATCAAAGTAATAATTCAGAATTATTTTGTCCAACTATATGCCAATAAATTTGATAATCTAAGTGAAATGGATGAATATTTACAAAAATATAAGTTGTCCAGGTTAAATGAAGGGGAAATTAAATACCTAAATAACCCTACATCACAAAAGAATTCAATAAGCCATTATTGAACTCCCTAAGCAAAAAATCTCCAGGGCTTGATGAATTCAAAAGTGAATTTTATCAAACATTTAAGAAACAATTGGTTCCAATTCTATATAAACTGGAAAAATAGGTGAAGACAGAACTCTGCCTATCTCTTTCTATGACATCAATATGGTGCTGATACCTAAACGGAAGAGTCAAAAGAGAGACAGAAAATTATGGACCCATCTCCCTGATGAATATAGATGTAAAAACCTTAGCAATCTTAAATCTTAAATAAAACCTTAGCAAAATGATTACAGCAAGTTATCACTAGGATAATACACTGTAACCCAAGCAGGATTTATCCCAGAAATGCTAGGTTGGTTCAATATTAAGAAAACTGTTGATATAATTTACTATATCAACAATAAACCTATCAGAAATCATGTTATTATATCAATAGATGCTGAAAAATCCTTCGACAAATTACAACACCCATTCCTACTAAAAACACTAGAGAGTATAGGAACAAATGGATTGTTCCTCAGGATAATAAGCAGTATCTATCTGAAACCATCAACAAGTATTATATGCAATGTGGGTAAGCTAGAGGCATTCCCAATAAGATCAGGGGTGAAACTGGGATGCCCATTATCACCACTACTATTCAATATTGTAGTTTCAGTAATAAGAGAAGAAAAAAGAAATTGAAGGAATTAGAATTCTGAAGGAAAAGTCAAAACTCTCACTCTTTGCAGATAACATGATGGTATACTTAGAGAATCCTCAAAAATCATCTAAAAAACTAGTAGAAATAATTAGTAACTTCAGCAAAGTCACAGGATAGAAAATACACCCTCAACAATGTTCAACATTTCTATATAAGACTAGCAAGATACAGCAGAAAGAGCTAGAAAGAGAAATCCCATTCAAAGTAACTTCGGACAATATAAAATACTGCCAAGGCAGATTCAGAAACAAAACACTTCTCGCACAAATAAAATTAGATTTAAATAACTGGTCAAATATTAACTGCTCATGGATAGGCCGAGCTAATATAATATAAATTACAATTCTACCTAAATTAAACTACTTATTTATGCCCTACCAATCAAAATTCCAATAAATTACTTTAATAAGTTAGAAAAAAATTCTAAGTAAATTCATATGAAAAATAAAAAAGTCAAGAATTTCCAGGGATTGGATGAGAAAAAAGTGCAAAAGGAATGACTTGACCCTAACAGATCTAAAATTATATTATAAAGCATCAGTCATCAAAACTGTCTAGTAATGGCCAAGGAATAGAGTGGTAGATCAATGGAATAGACTAGGTGCAAAGGAGATAGTAGGAAATGATTATAGTAATCTGCTGTTTGATAAAGCCAAAGAGTTCAGCTTTTGTGATGAGAACTTTCTCTTCAATAAAAACTGTTGGGAAAATTGGAAGTTAGTATGGAAGAAACTTGGATTAGATCAACATCTCACACCGTATACCAAGATAAGCTCAAAATGGATACAGGATTTAAGACATAAAAGACAATATTATAAGCAAACTAGACGATCAAGTAATAGTTTACCTGTCAGAACTTTGGAAAGGGAAGTAGTTTATGACCAAGCAAGAGATGGAAAAAATTATTAAAAACAAACTAGATTATTTTGATTACATTAAATAAAAAAAGCCTTTGTATAGACAAAACCACTGTAACCAAGTTCAAAAGAAATGCAGTAAATTGGGAAACAGTTTTTACTACTAGTATTTCTGACAAAGGATTCATTTCTAAAATATACAGAGAACTGAGTCAAATTTTTTTTAAAAAAACAAGCCATTCCCCAAATGACAAATTGTCAAAGGTTATGAAGAGGCAATTTAAGATGAGGAAATCAAAATGATCTATATTCATATGAAATATTGCTCTGAATATTTACTGATTAGAGAAATGCAAATTAAAGCATCTCTGAGGTACCACCTCACACTTTTCAAATTGGCCAATATGACTAGAAAGGACAATGATCAATGTTGGAAGAGTGTGGGAAATCTGGAACATTAATATACTATCAGTGGAGCTGAGAACTCATCCCACCTTTCTGGAGAGCAATTTCAAATTACATCCAAAGAGCAATAAAAATGTGCATACCCTTTAATCCAGCAATACCACTACTGTATTTATACACTGAAGAGATAATAAAAAAGAATAAAAACTTGTTACAAAAATTTCCATAGCAGTCTTGTTTATGGTGGCAAAGAATTGGAAATTGAATGAATGCCATCAATTGGAGGATGGCTTAACAAGGTGTATGTACATTATGGAACACTATTGTTCTATTAGAAACCAGGAAGGATGGGAATTCAGAGAAGCCTGGAAGAATTTGCATGAACTGATGCTGAACAAGATGAGCAGAACCAAAAGAATATTGTTCACTATAGCAGCAACATGGAGTTGAGGATCAATCTTAATAGACTTTCTAATTTCATCAGTACAATAATCAAGGATAATTTGGGGGTATCTATGATGGAGAATACCATCTGTATTCAGAAAAAGAATTGTGGAATTTGAACAAAGACCAAAAGACCTCTAATTTTAAAAAAATCTTATTATGTAATTTTTCTATCTCTCATACTTTATTTTTTCCTTAAGGATATGATTCCTCTCTCAACATACTCAATTTGGATCAATGTATAGTATGGAAACAATGTAAAGACTATCAGATGGTCTTCTGTGGGGGGTGGGGGGGAGGGAAGTGAGATTAGGGGGGAAAATGTAAAATTCAAAGATAAATAAATTAAAAAGTTTAAAAAAAGGTTGATCATCTCACAATGTTGTTGTTAATGTGTGCATTGTTCTCTTGGTTCTACTCCCTTTGCTCACCATTAGATCCCGTAAATCATTCCATGTTTCTCTAGCATCCAACCATTTATGGTTTTTTAAATAGAATAATAGTATTCTATAGTATTCATGTATCATAACTTATTATGTCTTTCCCCAATTGATGGTCATCCCCTCAATTTCCAATTCTTTGCCACAACAAAAAGAGCTGTTATGAATATTTTGGAACATGAAGGACCTTTTTAAATTTCTTCTGGATATAGACCTGGAATTACAATTGCTGGCTCAAAGGGTATGAGCAGTTTCATTGTTCTTTGGGCAAAGTTCCATATTGCTCTCCAGAATGGTTGGATCAGTTCCTAACTTCACCAACAATACATAAATATCTCCATCCTCCCACAACCTCTCCAACATTGATCATCTTTCATTTTTCTCATCTTGGACATTCTGATAGGTGTGAAATGATACCTCAATGTTTCTTTAATTGGCAGTTCTCTAATCAATAATGATTTGGAACATTTTTCCATATGATTTTATACATAATTATTTGAAAAACTGTTCATATCCTTTGACCATTTATCATTTGGGGAATGACACGTAACCTTATAAATTTGATGCAATTCTCCATTTGATGCAATATTTTAGAAAGGAGACCTTTTTAAGAACTCCTAGTTGTGAAAATTGTTTCTCAGCTTTCTGCTTTCCTTCTAATTTTGGTAGCATTGATTTTATTAGTGAAAAATTTTAATATAGTCAAAATCATTCATTTTTCAGTTTATACTGTGCTCTAATTCTTCTTTGGTCATAAATTTATCCCCTTTCTGATCTGATAGATAAAGTATTTCCTGGTCTATTAATGTATCTATGGTGTCATCCTTTATGTCTAAATGCTGTACTCATTTTGACCTTATTTTATAAGGTGTAAGATGCGGGTCTATGCCTAGTTTTTGCCATACTAATTTTCCAGTTTTCCCAACAATTTTTGCCAAATAATGAGTTCTTATCCTAGAAGCTGATGTTTTTCAGTTTGTCAAATAGTAGATTGCTTTAGTCATTTACTGTGGTTTCTTTCGAATCTGATCCATTACTCTGTTTCTTAATCTGTTCCAGGCAGTTTGATGACTGCCATTTTATAGTATAGTTTTTGATTTGAAAGAGCTGAGCCACCTTCCTTTACATGCTTTTTTCATTCTTTCCCTTTTTGTTGTTCCAGATGAATTTTGTTACTATTTTTTCTAGCTTGTAAAGTAGTTATTTAGTAGTTTGATTGGGATGGCACTGAATGAGTAATTTAATTTGGGGAAAATTGTCATTTTTATTATATTAGCTTGACCTAACCAAGAACATTTGACATTTTTTCCAATTGTTTTAATCTGATTATATTTGGGTGAAAATTTCTTTATGATTGTGTTCATACAGTTCCTTTGTCTTGGGAGATAGATTCTCATCTATTTAATATTGTCTATGGTTATTTTAGATGGAATTTCTATTTCTATCTCTTATTCTTGTTCATATGTAGAAAAAGTCACTATTTTCAAGGAACTCAGTCTAATGGGAGAAACAATATGTAGATAACTATATAGAGATACAGTTATATAAAGTATAAATTAGAAATAATCAACAAAGGGATGATCTTAGAAATAAGTGGGATTGAAGAAGGAAAAACAGTCACAGAATTAGAAGGCAAATGAGAGTCCATCTACTTAAACTTCTTCATTTTTATAAGTGAAGTATCTGAGACCAAAATAAATGGCTTGTTCAAGGTCACATAAATGGTGAAAAATAAAGGTTAAATTTGATATTATAGACAGGATTTTTTTCCCTACTGGAGCATTGTGACTCTCGTTTACCTAGGCAAGGTTTCTTAATTACACCCCAGAATTTCTAATACCTCTTCTATGACTCATAGGTTTTCATTACATCCCAACTGGAATATTATCTCCTTATAGGTCTTCATATTGCTGCTTTCTCAATTTACCAAATTTTAATTCAGATTTGTAAGAATAAGTCTTCTAATGCAGGTGTGATCATGTTACTCCTCTGTTAAAAAACATTTTGTTACTCCCTATTCTTACTGAATTTAAAATGCAAAATTTGCTGTTTGTACCATTGTACTGTTTTATTTCTTTTCTTTATATACAGTTAGTTTAATGAAATTCAATATTTTTACAAACCATGTATTTGATTACGCAATTATCAATATCTTGAATGGATCCCATACTCCCATACTGCCTACTGAATTTCTATCCATCTGAAATTCTGACCATCTTATCCATCTATCTAGTATAAGTAGAGATAAGAAGTCTTAGAAAAACAGTTCTGGGGCAGAGTCAAGATGGCAACAGGAGAAGAGCCTCTCTTATGTGCTCTCTCTCTATAATATTTCAAAAATCATAAAATAATGACTCTAACTAAATTTTTGAGAGACAGAACCCACAGAAAGATCCAAGGAGGCAATTCTCAACCCCAAGGTAACCAGGAAAATAGTGGAAAGGCTCTGCTCCACGGGGTTAGAGGGGCAGTCCATCAGAGTGAAGCAACTTCAGCCTCCTGGAGGCAGCCCCCAGGCACCTGGGTGCCACAGGATCATGGCAGCAGGAGCAGTTTCCTGACTTATACTCTGAGGAGTACCAGGCACAACTTGGGAAGATCAGCTGGGCAGGGACCCTCTGCCAGAACATGCACGTGAAGCCCAGCCCCACTCATCGAGCAGTGTGGCCAAGGTAGGCTAGATCCAGGCAGAGCGGGTAAGCAGGAGCCCCCAGGCAACTGAGCCTTGAGTGCTCAGCCTACCAAAGGTAGGGGCATGGAGAGAGACTCATCATAGTCTAGGCCCCCCATAGAACAGCAGGTCTCCCCCCACCTCAGCTCCATGGCAGAGGGGTGCACTTGTGGTCATTCACAGACCAGGAGGGAAGACAGAGCCTCACAGATTGAGATCCTTGTGGGGGAGTGTCCTAAAAAATAACCAAAAGGTCAGGAAGCACCCCTAGACCAGGCACAGACTGGAGAAATGAGTAAACAAAGAAAAAAAGAGGAACACCATTGAGAAATGCATTGTCTATGATCCCAAGAAGGATCAAAATACTCAATCTGAAGATGAGGAAGTACAAGCTCCTGCATCTAAAGACTACAAGAAAAATGGAAATTGGGCTCAAGCTATGACAGAGCTCAAAAAAAGATTTTGAAAATTAAGTAAGGGAGATAGAAGAAAAATTGGGAAAAGAAATGAGAGAGATGCAGTAAAAACATGAAAAAGAAGTCAGCAGCTTAGTCAAGGAAATCCAAAAAAATGTTGAAGAAAATAACATGTTAAAAACCAACATATGTCCTCTTCTAGGACTTTCAATGAACCAGGGGAATTTCAAATGTTCCTGTTAAAATGGCTGGAGCTGAATAAAAAGTTTGGTCATCACATACAGGACTCAGGTGAAGCATAGAAAGTGGAGGAGAAGGGTAAAATATGAGGGACTTAATGATGATGAACTGCATGTATTCCTGCTTAGAAAAAATGATATTGCTAATACTCATAAGAAACTTCTCACTTAATAGAGCAGGTTACAAGGAGCTTTTATAGATGAAGCACAGAAGAGAGCTGAATTTGAAGATATACTATATTGTAAAAATGGAGTCAATGGTTAAAAGGGAAATATAATGGGAGTAAGAGAAAGGAGAGGTGGAATAGGCTAAGATATTTGATACAATAAGATTTTTTTTATTACAATGAGCTATTGCAATGAAATGGAAGGGGGAAAGGTGACGAGGAATGAGGGAACCTTTGTTCTCATCAGAGGTGACTTGGAAAGGAAACAGCATATATACTCAATGGGGTATAGAAATCTAGAGTAAGAAGGAGAGAAGGGTGATGGGGGAAGGGGTGGTGTGAGTGATGGAAGAGAGGGTGGACTGTGGGGGAGAGTGGTCAGATATAACATATTTTCTTTTTTACTTCTTGCAAGGGGCTGGGATTGGATGATCTGTCTGGGACCACAAGGCAGGGTGGTTACTGGGCCTTAAGGGTGATATATGGGCTCGGGGCCTCTTGGCCCCAGGGCTGGTGATCAGTCTGCTGTGCTACTCAGCTACCCTACAGCACATTTAAGAAGAAGGACAGAGTGAAAGGAGAAAGAAAATATTGTATATGGTAGTGGGGAAGTATGAATGGAGGAAGTTTCGATCAGCAATGGTAATAGTGGAACAATATGGAAGTAGCTTTTGTTATGGACTTATCATAAAGAATGTGATCCAGCCATGACAGAGTTGGTGGTGTTGGAACACAGACTGAAGCACATTATTATTATTATTATTATTATTATTTTAAGTTTTTTGGTTTTAGCAGGGCAATGGGGTTGGGGTGACTTGCCTAAGGTCACAAAGCTGGGTGATTGTTGGGTGTCTGGGGCCAGATTTGAACTCCAGTGCTCCTGACTCCAGGCCCAGTGCTCTGTCCACTGCTCTGTCCACCTAGTTGCCCCTATTATTTTTAATTTTAATTTTAATTTTTTTTCTCTTTCCTTTACTTTATTGCTCATGAGGATCTATATTTTTTTGGGGGAAGGGGTATTATGCTTACTCTTAAACAAGAATATTTTAGTAATGTATAAAAACATCATTTGTACAAAAGTAAAAATAAATATAATAAAAAAAGAAAATCAGTTCTGACACTATTTCACTCCTTTGTCAACCATGTGTTTCACAAAATATATGTAATTATTTACTTCATTCTCAAAATGTTACTTCTGCCATGAAAAAAATGTCTTAAAAATTCAGTTTAAAAAAACAAAAAAGTCACATCAAAATGGTATGCCAATGTTCTTATTCTCTTATCATAGATTCACAGTTTAATGGAGGAGACAACATGAAAACGATCATGTAAAAACAAAGTATCTACAGTACAGAAAAGATATAATCAATATTGGGAAGGGACTAATATTTTACATCTATAAGGGACCTTAAAAGTAATCATGTCCACCACCCTCATTTTAAAAAAATGAGGAAACAGAGGCCTGGAAAGGTAAAGTGACTTGCTCAGATTTTTTTTTTCTTAGGTTTTTGCAAGGCAAATGGGGTTAAGTGGCTTGCCCAAGGCCACACAGCTAGGTAATTCTTAAGTGTCTGAGACCGGATTTGAACCCAAGTACTCCTGACTACAGGGCCAGTGCTTTATCCACCGCGCCACCTACCCACCCCTACTTGCTCAGATTCATAAAGATGGCAAGAGATGAAAGTCAGATTCAAACCGAAGTCTTCAAAATCTAAATCACACTCTCTTTCCATTGTACCATATCATAGTAATTTGACACATTAAATTATTAATACAGTATACATACATACTTTTAACTTATATTTTTAGAATTCATGGCAAAAATGTAATTCATCTTTTAAAAAGCAATATTACTAAAAAAAGACATATAAAAAGGAAAGAAAGAAAAACAGAGATGTGAAATGGAAAAGAAAGAAAAAATGAGGAAATTTTAAAAAGGAAAAAAAAGCTAAAAGTATCTTGAAGATAGTTACCAAGAAGTATGGAGGGAACTGTATTTCCTAGGCACTAGCACACTCTTTTCATAGTCCTTAACTAACACACAGTATGTGTCTCACATTTACTAAAATAAATCGGCCTGAAAATGTGTAAAAGTGAATATTTCATTGCTTGCCTCTGAGAATGAAATAAGTTGCACAGCATTCTAGCCTTGAGTACCATTTTAGCATTCAGCTAGTGCTTCCTTCATGGGCTGTAACTTAGCTCATTCATCAGTCTGAAATGGGCTAATTTAAAATAGACTGAGAAAGAAAAGGGGAAAAAAGCTAATTGTCTGCAAAGAGGTGTTAAGAATGAAATAAAAATATAGGAAATTAGGAGCTGAAGAGGTATCCTTTACAGCTGTTTCAGCTAGCTGTCTGCGGATTTTTTACCAGCAATTTGTGAAGATGTGTGGGTATTGAATTACTATGTGCACAAAGCCAGTCTAGTGAATGATAACTTCAATACCAGCTTTGACTTGAGTGGATTAGGTGCTAAGTGGGCTTAACAAAATTACCCAGAGCATTACATCATATTCCTACCACTTTATGTGACATCAACTACTGTTCCTGTGGGAGGATATTGACAAAAGAAAGAAAGAAAGAAAGAAAGAAAGAAAGAAATAAAGAAAGAAAGAAAGAAAGAAAGAAAGAAAGAAAGAAAGAAAGAAAGAAAGAAAGGAAGGAAGGAAGGAAGGAAGGAAGGAAGGAAGGAAGGAAGGAAGGAAGGAAGGAAGAAAGAAAGAAAGAAAGAAAGAGGAACTTTTTTCTCATCCCTACTTTGGAAAATGAGGACTGCTTTCATTGAATTCTTAAGTGCCTACTTTTTAATTATCTTGTGATTTTTTTTCTTTTTTTTCTGGAATGAAAGGGACTCCTAGCAGGTTCTTTCAGAAGACCTTGCAGACTTTTCTGTTCCACAGACATTTGGAATAAATGAGTGTTAGTATTAATTTCTATCTATTATATTTATATTTATTTTTAAGAAACACAGTTACTTGAAATTGACTTGCTGAACCCTGGATGATAAAATAATGGTCTTCTGGAACATAACAATACCTAACACTGTGACCAGTGACAATTCTAATAGGTAAAAAGATTTGCTAATAATTATAATAACAATAGTAATAACTTTTGTATAGCACATTAAAGTTTACAAAATAAAATTACTTTCCTCATAGCAGTTATGGAGTAGCTAATGAATTATGAGCATTTTTGTTTTCCACCCAAGAACTGTGAGTTTTAAAAATTTGTAAATTTCCTTTTCCATAGTTGGAGATCAAGATGATGACTAAATCTATCTATAGCTTCTCATTTTTTTAGTGTTGATTCAATCCCTGAGATATTAAATGACTGGATTCAGTCATAGAGCTGGTATATGACAGAGGAAAGACTTAAACTCAGTCTACCTGACTCTAAGGAGAGTGTTTTATCCATTCTATAATATGTTGCCTCTCTTTCTAACCTTTAAAGAAACAGAGACTAACCAAATTGCCCCATGACCATCTGTGGCAAAAGTAAGAGGCACAAATGACTTAAATCTCATTTCACTAGATCTGTTGTCTCTTCAACCAAATTAACGGGACTTGTTGCCCAAGTTGGTAGTGTCAAAATTAGTATTCATTAGTGGACTTCTACCCTAAGAGAAAAACAGATATTTTCCACAATGAAAGTAAATAAAGTTGGTGAATCTGAATTCAATGGAACTGAAGCTTATAATATCTATTGTCCACTTTTTATATCTTAATGTCTTTCTTTTTGCTGAATCCTTGACTAAGTAGGCCTTGAGTTTTAGATTCTGAAGTACTATCTCAATGGGTACCTGCTGCAGTACTCAATCATACCAACTACCTTCTAAAACACAGAAAGTGATCCCAGAAACTTTATTAATCTCACCCAAGGCATGCTGACTTTAGACCTTGCTTCCACCATAGCTATACCTGAACACCATTAACACATGCCATAAAACATCTATGGAACCTGATCTCTTTTTTTTAAGAGTCAGGAGAAGATAAATTGACTCCAAAGAAGAAAAGGCAGGTCTTAGGTAAGAAATTCTTTTACAGAATATTACACCTTCACTATAACCTAAAAAAGCAACAAGTAATTCTCAAAACTTAAATAGCAGTATATTGTCATTGCAGCTTCTGATTCAATGAATATGTTTACAGCCACTTAAGACATGCTTAGCATCATGTAGTTGATACATACTTCTTTGGTTTCCATAATTTTATCATTATATTCCACTCATTGTCCATTTGTAGGATTCATTTATAATTTTTAACTATTGTACTATTAAATAAAAATAGTCAAAGCTAACATAACACCTCCTTACCTCTCCCCTCTCCAGTACTAACCATGGAAATAGAGAATGAAGTAAAGATTAAATATATATTTTGTGAAACACATGGTTGACAATGTAGTGAAATGTCAGAACTGATTTTCTAAGACTTTTTATCTCTACTTATACTAGATAGATGGATAAGAAAAGGAAAAATGCTAATATTACTCTTATCTAAGTTATTCCATAGTCACATAATGCCAGAGCAAAAGGAGTCCAAGAAACTATGTATTCTAATCTCTTCATTTTACAGATGAGTAATCTGAAGCCCACTACTGACTTGTTCAGGATAGCACAATGAGAATGGTAAGATTGGGACTTCAACTCAAATCTCTTGACTCCCAGTTCATTCCTCTTTCTTCTACAGCATTATGTCTTTTGGATAGTTTTGTGTCCCTATATAGCTTCTTTTTCAAAGAATTGCACTACTTTACAAAAGCTTTCCCAAGATGTACATCAAGAGGAAAATTCATCAGTTCTAGTTAGTTTCTGGTCTAATAGCTGTAACTTGATAAAGCACTCTATTCCAATTTTAATACTTATCTAAATATCTACATTACTGTTTTGGGGAAGTCTAGAAAACAACAAGGAATTATTATATAACCTTACTTCATTATGACAAGTTTAGGTGCATCAATCAACAAAATGGGTTTCAATTTCTTTCAAAGGAGAAGTTAGTGCTTTCCTAAGAGTTAGTAAAAAAGACAAGAAATGCTTTATCTAGTTTTTTAGTGCAATTAAACAGTTGGAGGAAATTTATCCTATTAACTTAGTTGTGTTATTTTGGAAGCAGTTCTTCAATTTGAAACCAAGCTGTGTTTTCTCCTAGTTCATAAATCAGTATTATTATTCTGTAATTACTGCTTTTCCTATTTCTATTTTTTTCTGTGTAGAAAAAGCAACACTGAGACAAAATGTCACAACTAATGGAAGAAGAAATGATTATTAGTAGGAATTCTGCAATGCCGAATCAGTAACATGCCCAGAAATAGCTTCATGTTGATGGGGAATCTTTCTGCTGCCAGTGGTTTAACCATTACTGACAGAAATCCCCTAGGGCAATGCATGTGATGAACAGTACAAGGAGCAGGCACAGTATAGTTATGGACAAATGCACAAGCCCCTGTCAAATGCAAAAGCTGCCCAAATGCATCCATGTGTAGGAGCCCAAAGCTGTACCCCCCAGCCCACCCAACCTGATCAGTTTATAGATCACACATCAATGTCTCTGATGCTTTTGCTGCCAGAAGAAGGCATCAAGCTCCTTGACGGATCCTGACCATGAGAATGACACCAAAGAGAACCTTTGGGTTTGACTACATCATTGCTTAACCAATCTGCCTCTGTCATTCCTCAAAATAAATGATCCTGTCTGCAAAGAGGCAGCTAACCCTGTAGTTCTATGAAAACCAAAGGAAGGAAGAAGAGGAATACTCATCTAAAATGAACCATACTGCAATAATCTTTTCTATTTGCTAGGGTACTAGGACTATTCTTTGGCATCTGCCTCTCTTTAATTGCTATCTCCTGGAGGTGAAAGAAAAAGTAACCATGGACTCAACACTGAATAATGGTTCTTATGCTTACTGGCTGATTTTTTTTAAAGCAATATACTTTTTGAAATACAGTTTAAAATTAAAATTTTTATTCATAAATGAAGGGGACATTCCCACTTACTATATGAATACATTAAAAGTATGTGTTTTCATCAGTCAAGGAACACTGAGGGCACAAATTCTCTCTACTGGTTTTAATTCTCCTAAAAAAATTTCTTGAAGGTGTAACTGGGAAAAAAAGTAAAAATAAATGAACAAAGTTCAGGGAATTCTCAGTAATTAAATAGAACAGAGAAGATTGACCTTAAAATTTTCCCCAATTGACAATTCAGTTGGTTGGTAATTAAAGAGGAATAAGGTAAATACCTTTTCATAACCATTTTGATGAAAGTTACAGGGGTGTTGTTTAACCTAAAGCACAATTAGACAGAATTCTCTGAAGCCCCCCCCTTTTTTCAGTGTTTTCAAATTAACTGTAAAACTATATATGTCTTATCTTGCGAACACAAGGATGAATAGAATACAGAGTCTCAACCCTTAACTTTGAAAGATCTGGGGTCAAGATACCTTTCTGAAAGTTATTACTTGTGATCTATAGTCTGTAATTTAACAAATCATTAGGACCAGGCTGTTTATCTGATCTAAAGATGCCTCTTTGTATAAGAAAGTTGGATTAGATCATTCACCTCTATGTCTATGATACTATCAAATTTCTCAAACTGGAAATTTCTTTTTAAATAGAAATTTCTTTCTCCCTGACAAAATACTCTAAATATCATATAATTCTAAACATTCAAGTGAGGAAGTTGAGTATTATGGTCATGACATTGATCAATGTTGTGAACTCAATTCCAGCACCATCAATTTGTTTGTCCTTATATTATGACTTTAGTATAGATGTTTTATTCTGGAAAAACATTTTACAAAGGCATGCCACTGACCACAAAAAAAAAAATAAGATGGACAATCTTAGTGTACCACCTTGGGAAAAGGAAGAAAAACACAAATCCAAGACACAGTGGGTCAGGGAAAGAATTTCCATAGATAAAGGACAAGCATATGATTGTTACTATGCTAAGGCATAGGTGTGCCTCCAGGCAGGTATCTACAGGTGTGTTTGCCTGCAGGAAGTAGGTGAAAGTCAATCAAATTATGTCAGTTCCAGTAAAGTTAAGATGAATTTGTGAGCATCTTGTCAGTGCTAGGAAATGGAACAGCCTTATTCTACTTGTATCAGATAGGTATCCTCTATTTATTTTTAATAGGTAAAAAAGAACACAATAAATACATTTTCTTCTTAACCATTTTTGCATTTATGCAGGAAAATGGATTGAATTACTTTCAAATTGAAGAAGAAAATATACTCTTTACAATCAAAGACTAGTTGAAGGTGCTTTATTATTATTATTGCAAGCATTCAACAAATTAACCTTACCCAGGTAAACCTGGCAACAAGAGAAAGGAAAGTGAATATTTTCTGAAAGATCAACTAGATTTAAACTACTTTCAAATTGACTCTACCTTAGAGGTTTCAGTGCAATCAAGAATATAAGGATTGTTTGATTTAAGTGGAGGGAGAAAAATGAAGGCACCCTCAATGGTCAAATGCAGAAATACTGAATGCAATATTGATATGAAGATGGGAATTGCAAATTTCAGAACCCAGGAAGCAGAGGAAGAATTTGAGATACATTTTATGTATTGATAAATCTGAGTTCAAATTCTTGTTAACAAAAAAATAGGTTTTGTAAAACTCATTTGCCATCAAGATAAAACACCTCACATTTGTATCACATTATAGATATTTTAGGACTAACGTTTAAAAATTCACCAACAAATATGTATTAAGCACTGGAATTTTGCTTAGTATCAAGATACCAAAGATAATGAATAAAAACATATCTGCAAGCAAAGAGTTTGCAGAGAGAGTCAGTAGAAGAACACATGTGTAGGTCATTTGTTTAATTTAGACTAACAGGAAGCAACTAGGTGGTGAGCTGCAAAAAATAGGAAACCTGAGAGATGGTTTGCTTGCCATCTTAGACTTCATGATAGTCAAAGAAAGGGAAAGTGAGTATAGATATATGCATATATAAACACTTAGGAGAAGATTTCAAACAGTTTAGAGAAAAGAACAAAAGATCATAGGTCAAAAGGATCTCAAAGGTCACAAAGTCCAGTACTTTTATTTTAAAAATGAGGATACTGATATTAGGGAGATTGGGACTTGTCTAGACTCCTATAGGTACTAAATGTTTGAAGAAGAATTCAAATTCTGTTTGTCAGATAACTTGCCATGTTCTAAGATATTAAAAAGAAAATGAATGTTTGAATACAGAGATTGTAGAATTGTACATATATTCAGCCACTATTAATGAGTTTGAAATGTTTTGTTTTCCTTTATTTCAAAGGAGATCTCACTATATAGGGAAGGGGGAGGGGACATGTTAACAAATGGATATGATTTAAAATAAAAATGGGCCAATAAAAAAACACTGAAAAAATATAAAATAGATAATTTAATCAGTATGATCATCATAAGGAAGGAAAGGAGCAAGAAACTAAAGGAACTATCAGGAGCTCTCAAATATAAAAGGAAAAAAACAAAAGATAAAAGCATGACTATATAATTTCAGGGAAACTGAGCTTTCATAAGTTTTCTGCAACTCCTACTCCTACAAAATGTCCCAGAGAACTGAGAAGTTAAGCAACTTCCTCAAGGTCACACAACCAATATGTATAAGAAGGACTTGAACTCAGGTCTTCCTGGCTCCAAGATTGAATTTTTATTCATTATATATTGTTGCACATAAAATTAATAATAAGGAGTACAACAACTCACATTCATATGATGCTTTACGGTTTACAAGAGACCTTATGTACATTTTCTCACTGGACATTTAGAATAACTATCAGATAGACATTTTTATCTTCCCCATTTTATTGATGAAGAAAATGATTCATAGGGTTAATAGTACTATACAGTAATTTTGTTCAGAGACAGAATAATTACTTTTCCCAGAATGGGAAATGTAAGTATAGTGAAGAAAAATGAATTTAGAATCTGAATTGATGGGATCAAATCCTGCCTTTGCCACTCTACCTACACAGGTTCTTGTAATTCTCCTGACTATTTTGGGTTTTCTCATGTATAAAATGAAGGGGTTAGGTTAAAGTTAGAGTTTCAAACACTTGGACCACTGGCCACATCCAGCAGCAACACTCCAAAGATGCAGATTACAATTTTAATCTGTTAAATAGTTAACAAAGCTTTTTTAAAAAATAGAATGTACATTCACATATATCTATATATTTATGCACATGTGTATAAGTATATATGTGTGTTTAATGTTAATGTGTAGTTTTCTAAGTTAATGTGATGCTCACAGAGATCCTTTGTATGGTTTAGTGGCCCCTATTCCTACTTGAATTTGACACCACTGGCCTAAATAATCTCAGCAGTCTCATTCAGTTCTAAATGTATGGTACTATGTCATAGAATTGATTCATAACTGATTGGGGTCAAAGAAGCAACCCTGAAAGTACTTTCCATTTCAAAGATTAAATGATTATGTTACACAGAGTCAATGTTTCTTTCATCTAGGACAATTTTATTTTCAGTTCCATTGTCTCCATTCAGATATCAATCAATTCATGCATAGAATAGTTAGATACTATTGAATTCTCCAATATGTTTAGAGGTAATGTTTCCACAACTTCCTTTAGAAGTCCATTCCAGTGCATCTTTTTTACAGGAATTATAATCTTTTTGCCTAACCAAAATTCATATTCCTGCAAAATTAAACTTCTTTCCAATCATAGCACTAGTAATAGAGATGGGAAAAAATAATCATTACCATCTTTCACATAATACTGTGACACTGAATGACAGTTATTGCCATCCTTCAGACATATCAAATGTTATCCTTTATACAAATCTGTCCATCAGCATCTGGAATACTTCCCTAATATTGGCATGACAAGTCAGAGAACTTCATTCCTTCCTTTTATAACAAATAAATTATTATAAAATGCATTCTTTTAATAAAATGAGTAATTATATTAATGATATTTTGGCAAAGTGTGAAGATGCAAGTTTCTTTTATTTTGATATTTTTCTTGTCACCTAATAAAGCAATTCACACTTTAAAAAAATTCCCATCCTATGTCATATTGTGTTCATCATAAAACCAATGTTTAAAATCTGGCAGGCTGTCAATGAGCACCATGGACATGACTATTTTTAAATCTTTCACCTAGCACTTATATCAAACTTGATAGTTAACATTTTGAATCAGAAGCAAAGCATGACAAACTCATTATATTTCTAGGAAAAAAAAGAGAACAAGAAATAACTGTTTTGTTTAAAAACATGAGAAAGAAAAAAATCACACTATTAATTTGCAAATAAAAGAATGCTCCATATTCACATCTTATCATTTTTGCAAGTTTAATGGAAATGTACTATGACTTAGGTAAAATTAATGGAGCATGATTAGTAGCCCAATACTTTTAGACATAGTGATTATCAAACTGTTTAAAAATATTTGGTTTATTTGATACTACTACAATGTAATCACACTCTTCATTTTTTTTACTTCCAGATATTGTTAACAGATTAGAAGTTGGTGTTTATTCTCACCATACTCAAATGCTCAAATGTAAAAATTATTATATGTATTCTTTGTATACTTTCTTTGTATATGCACACACACACACACACACACACACACACACACACACACATATATATATATATATCATGGGGACCTGCTCATGAAAATGCTCAGAGCCTTCCTGGATCTGTTTGAGCATGTGGGAATCCTTGCTAAACAGCTAGCTCCTTCTTCCTTCCTTCCTTCCTTTCCTTCCTTCCTTCCTTCCTTCCTTCCTTCCTTCCTTCCTTCCTTCCTTCCTTCCTTCCTTCCTTCCTTCCTTCCTTCCTTCCTTTTCTTCCCCCCTCCCTTTCTTCCTTCTCTCTCTCTCTCCCTTCTCCCTCTCCCACCCTCCCTCCCTCCCTCTTTCTCCTTGCCCCCCCCTTTTAAATAAATCAGATGCACGTATTTTGGTATCCTTTTAGGCCCATATGAAATTCTTCCTTCTTGGCTCTTTTATTTTTCCTTTCTATTTTTCTCTTCCTCCCTTCCTTATTTATTTATTTTTTCAATTGTATGTAGAGATAAGTTCAAATATTCATTTTTTGTAAAGTTTTTTCTTCCTCCCATCCTTCCCTCCCTGCCTTAGGATAGCAAGCAATGTGATATAGGTTATATATGTCAGCCATGATACACATATTTCAGTATTAGATTCAGATTCCATATTTCTTTCTCTGAGAATTCCATCATAGGTTTTTTGAATTTTCTTTGATTACTGTATTGCTGAGAAGAGTGAAGTACATAGGAACTGATCATTGCATAGTGTTGCTGCTAAGGTGTTTAAAGTTCTTCTGATTCTGGTGCTACTCTGAGCACCAGTTCAAATAAGTCTTTCCAGGTTTTTCAGAAATCTGTCTGCTCATTATTTCTTATAGGGGAATACTATTCTATTATATTCATAAGCCACAACTTGTTCAGCTATTCCCCAATTAATGGACATTCCCTCAATTTTTAGTAATTTGCCACCACAAAGCACAAAGACATATGAATCTTTCCCCATTTTTTTGTGATCACTTTAGATTACAGAACTGGTAGTTTCTGGATCAAAAAGTGTACTCACTTTTATTGTTTTTTGACTATAGTTCCAAATTGCTCTCCAGAAGCATTAGTGTCCCAGTTTTCCCACATCCCTTCCAACATTTGTCATTTCTATTTTCTGTCATATTACCTAATGTGATAGTTGTGAGGTGATACCTCAGAGTTGTTTTAATTTTCATATCTCTAATTCTGGAACAGGGAACTTCTGGCCCATTGAATATAGAAGACTGGTAAAATCATGTAGTCTAGCATTTCCAAGGCAATGGCACGTGGAACTCAAAATTCAATAAAACTAGAAGACTTTTAGGGGTGAATTTCATTAAATATATTTTTACTGAATATAGCAGGCTAATTTTTACGTTTTGACCCTTGGCAGAAAAAAAAGATTACCTACCCCTGCTCTAAATTTTTTCAATTTTTAATTTTTTTCCAATTATATACAAAGGAAGTTTTCAACATTCATCCATATGTCAGTCTATGAGTTCTACATTCTTTGACCACTCTCTCTCTTCCCTTCCCATTCCTCATGGTAAGTTCCAATCCAGCAAAAGTTGTGCATGTCTAATTGTGCTTTACACATGTCCATATTAGTCATGTTGGGAAAGAAGAATTAGACTTGAGGGGGAAAACATGAGAAAATAAGAAAAGCATAATATAATTTTCTTAAAAAGGGAGTATAGTATACTTTGCTCTGAATTCAAACTCCATAATATTTTATTGTTTGCTTTTTTCTGGATGTGGATGTCATTTTCCATAACAGTATTATTTTTGATCACTGAGTTGCTGAGAATTGTGTCCATCATAGTTGATCCATCTCACAATGTTGTCATTAATGTGTACAATATTCTCCTGATTCTGCTTACTTTCCTCAGCTTCAGTTCATGCAACTCTTCCCAGGTTTTTCTAAAGTCTGACCTTTCATAATTTCTTGCAGAACAATAATAGTCCAAAACATTCATATACCATAAGTTTTCAGCCATTCCTGATTGATGGACATACCCTCAATTTCTAATTCTTTGCCACTACAAAAGAAACTGCAATAAAAATAAAAGGATCTTTTTCCTTTTCTTATGATCTCTTTAGGACTGCTGGATTAAAGGGTATACATAGTTTTATAGCTCTTTGGGCATAGTTACAAATTGCTCTCCAGAATGGTTGGATCAGTTCTCAACTCCATCAATAATGTGTCCTATTTAGTCCCATTAGTGTCCTAGTTTTACCACATCCTATCCAGCATTAATGATTTTCTTTTTTTGTCACCTTAGTCAGTCTGATAGGTGTTAGGTGGTACTTCATAATTATTTTAATTTGTATTTTTCTAAACAATAATGATTTGGAGCATTTTCATATGATTAAAGATAGCTTTAATTTCTTCATCTACAAACTTCCCATTCATATCTTTTGATCATTTAACAATTAGAGAATGACTTGTATTCTTACAAATTTGACTCAGTTCTCTACATATTTTAGAAATTAGTCCTTTGTGAGAAATACTAGTTGTGAAGATTGTTTCTCAGCTTACTGAATTCCTTCTAATCTTGGCTTCATTAGTTTAGTTTGTGCAAATTTGTGGTTAAATAATCCATTTACAATGTTCTCTATCATTTCTTTGGTCATAAATTTCTCTGCTCTCTTTAGATCAGATAGACTTTTTCTTGTTCTCTTAATTGGCCTGTGCTATCACCCTTTATGGCAAAATATAGTACCCATTTTAATTTTATTTTGGTATAGGGTGTGAGATGTGAGTCTATGACTAGTTTTGCTATTCTATTTTCCAGATTTCTCAGCAGTTTTTATCGAATAGTGAGGTCTTACCCTAGAAACTTGTGTTTTGGGGTTTATCAAACAGTAGATTACTATAGTCATTTACTACTGGGAGTTTTTTGGTACCTAATTTATTCCACTGAAACTTTTCTATTTCTTAGCCTGTGTCAGGTTGCAACATCATAATATAATTTTAGATCTGGTACAGATAAGCCAGCTTCCATTGCTATTTTCATTAATTCCCTCATTATTTCCTATCCTTTTCTTGCTCCAGACAATTTTGTTACTATTTTTCCAGCTCTATAAAATAGTTTTTTAGTAGTTTGATGGTATGGCACTGAATAAGTAATTTTATTTAAGTAGAATTTTCATTTTTATTATATTAGCTAGGCTTAACCATGAGCAGTTGCCATTTTTCAATTGTTTTGAAGGGACTGTTTGAAGACCTTCTATATTAATAACCCCAGAGTTCTGCTTTGGGGTGTCTACATTGGAAATGTCAGGGGTGCTCTCTGGGTTGTCTGTGTTGGGAACACCAGTGGATTAGACCTTCCAGATTTAGAAAACTAAGAGCTTGCTATCTGGTCTGGGCCATCGTGTCTAGGCCATTTGCACCAGCTGAGTGAGCAACAACATATATTGTAGCTCTCCCAGATGGCCTGTTGTGCCATTGGTCTGATGAGCCCAGATTCCAGGGTTCTCTGTTGGAGATCTTATCTGTAGTTTAGAACTTCTGATTGATTCTCATCTTGTCCAGCTAGTGCTCAAGCACTAGTTTTCCATTCACTGTCCTGGGCTCACTCACACTCCACCCAAGATAGATCTTGTTGCATGATGCTCCACACTATTCTTTAAGGTTTCAGTCATTCCAAAATCCATTTAGAGGTTTTATTAATGTTGTTTCTGAAGGGAACTCAGGAGAGCTTAAGAAAGTTCCTGGCTTCTTGGGACTATCTTGGCTCCAAGCAGTGATTTTTTTCAATTGTTTAGATCTGATATTATTTGTGTGAAAAGTGTTTTGCAATTTTCATCCAGTTTCTGGAGTTTGTCTTGACAAGTAGACACCCAAGTATTTTATATTGTCTATAGTTGTTTATTTATTTGTTTTTGGGTGGTGGGTAGGAGCCAATCAGGGTTGTGACTTGCCCGAGGTCACACACCTAGTAAGTATCAAGTGTCTGAGATCTGATTTGAACTCAGGTCCTCCTGTCTCTCTAGGGTTCTATTGCACTACCTAGGTGCTCCTCTATAGCTATTTTATATAAATGGTGATGATTTATGTGGGTCTATTTTATATCTTGCTACTTGGTTAAAGTTGTCAATTGTTTCAAGCAGGTTTTCAGTTGACTTTCTAGGGTTCTCTAAGTATACCATCATGTCATCTAAAAAGAGTGAAAGTTTTGTTTTCTCATTGCCTATTCTAATTCCTTCAATTTCTTTTTTTCTTTTGTCATTGCTAAAGCTAACATTTCTAATACAATATTGGATATTAGTTGTAAAAATGGGCATCCTTGTTTCAATTCTGATCTTACTGGAAATGCTGATAGTTTATCTCCATAGGTACTATTTTTCATTGCAAGGAAAAGTTCATTTACTCCTATGCTCTTTAATGCTTATTTTTTAGGTTTTTGCAAGGCAAATGGGGTTAAGTGGCTTACCCAAGGCCACAAAGCTAGGCAATTACTAAGTGGCTGAGGCTGGATTTGAACTCAGGTACTCCTGACTCTAGGGTCGGTACTCTATCCACTGTGCCACCTAGCCACCCCTCTTTAATGCTTTTAATAGGGACAAGTGCTGCATTTTTTTCAGACTTTTTCAGCATCTCCTGAGATAATCATATAATTTCTCTTGATTTGGTTATAGATATGGTCAATTATGTTGATTCTTTTCCTTATATTGAACCATCTTTGTCTACCTGGTATAAATCCTACTTGATCATGTTGTATTAGTAATACTAGTAAAAGCTTATTGCAATCTCTTTATTAAAATTTTATTTAAAATGTTTACATTGATATTCATTAGGGAAATTAGTCTATAATTTTCCTTGTTTTGGGTCTTCCTAATTTAGGTATTAGCACCATGTTGGTATAATAAAAGCAATTTGGCAGAACTTCTTCTCCACCTATTTTTTCAAGTAGTTTATTTAGAATTGGAATTAATTGTTCTTTAAATGTTTGGTAGAATTCATTTGTGAATCAATCTGGCTCAGGGAATTTTTTTCTTAGGGAATTTATTGATGATTTCTTCAATTTCTTTTTCTGAAAGAGATAATTTGAGTATTTTATTTCCTCTTCTGTTTAATCAGAAAGTTAGAATTTTTATAAATATTCATCCTTTTCGCTTATGTTATCAAATTTGTTGGCATACAGTAGGGCAAAATATCTCTGAATTATTATTTCAATTTCCTCATCTTTGGTGGTGATTTCAACCATTTATTTTTTGATTTTGGCAATTTGCTTTTCTTCTTCCTTTTTTGAATCAGATTTATCAAAAGTTCATCTACTTTATTACTTTTTTCTCAAAACCAACACATTTTTATTTAACAATTCAAAAGTTTTCTTACAATTTTATTAGTTTCTCCTTTGATTATCAGTATTTATAATTAGGGATTTTTAATTTGTTCTTTTTCTAGCCATTTTAGTTGCATGCCCAATTCATTAAGCTCATCTTTTTTCTAAATTATTCATGTAAGCACTAAGAGATAAAATATTTCCCCTTATAACTGCTTTGGCAGCATCTCACAAGTTTTTCTATAATGTTTCATCCTTGTAATTTTCTTGGATGAAATTGATAATTATTCTATGATTTTCTGTTTGATTTGTTGTTTGATTTACAATTAGTTTATTTAGATCCCAATTATTTTTGGTTTGTGTTTCAATGGTCCTTTATTACATATAATTTTTTTTATTGCATCATGATCTGAAAAGGATGCATTTAATATTTCTGCCTTTCAGCATTTCATTTTGAGGTTTTTATGCCCTAATATATGGTCAATTTTTGTATAGGAATCATGTACTAGAGAGAAAAAGTTATATTACTTTCTATCTCTATTCAATTTTTCCAGTCTAACATATCTAATTTTTTTCTAAAATTCTGTTCATCTTTTTAAATTTCCTTTTTGTTTATTTTGAGATTAGATTTATCTAATTCTGAGAGAGGGTGATTGAGATCCCCCAATAATAAAGTTTGGCTGTCTATGTCTCTCTCTGTAATTCATTTAGCTTCTCTAAAAATTTGGATACTATACTACTTGGTACATATGTGTTTAATATTGATGTTACTTCAGTGCCTATGGTAACTTTTAAGAAAATATGGTTTTCTTCCTTATCTTTCTTAATTAGTTCTAGTTTTGATTTTGCTTGATCTGAGATATGGATTGCTAATCCTATTTTGTTTTTTACTTCAGCTGAGTCATAATATATTCTGCTCTAGTCTTTTACCTTTACCCTATGTGTATTTCTCTTCTTCAAATGTGTTTCTTATAAACAATATATTTTAGGATTTAGGTTTTTAATCTATTCTGCTATATGCTTCTATTTTAAGAGAGAGAGAGTTCAGTCCATTCACATTTACAGTTATACATATGAACTCTGTATTTGCCTCCATTCTATTTCTACCCCTATTTGTGCTTTTCTCTTTCCATTTCCTTTATCTTTCCTCACCAATGTTTGTCTTTTTTATTTCTGACTCTCAATTAGCCCCCTTCTATCAGTTTTCTTCCCCCTTTTTCTCCCTTTCCTCTTTTATTTTTCTTAAACATTTACTTTAAATTTAGCTTTATCTTTGCTTTTACTTACCCCCTCTCTTTTATCAGTGTGTTCTTCTTCACCTTTCTTTCCCCTTCTCTCCTCCCTACTTCCTTATAAAGTAGAATAAATTTAAAAACCTAGTTCAGAATGTATGTTACACTTTGAGCCAAGTCTCTGGAGACTAAGATTCACTCTCCCTTCTTCCCCTATACTATAATAGATCCTTTGTGCCTCTTCATTTGTTGTTATTTATCATGTAATGCCTTACCTTCTCCTAAGGTAAGGCATTACCTTTTACCCATAAACTCTGTCAAGGTATGCTCCTATTATCTGTCCCAATGGAGTAATTATTAACGGTTGGTTGAATGACTGATTTATAAGCACTATTACCTCTTAATCACTTCATTTTGTTTATTTTTATTTTTCAAGGCAATGTGGTTAAGTGACTTGCCAAAGGACACACAGCTAGGTAAGTATTAAGAGTCTGAGACTGGGTTTGAACTCAGCTCTTCCTGACTCCAGGGTCAGTGGTCTATCCACTGTGCCAACTAGGTTCTCTCTCATAATCACTTCATATACACATCCTCTGTTCATGTTCCTTTCTCTCAACTGTCCCATTAGAACCACAATTCTAAAAAGCCATAAGCATCAAATCATAATGCAACTTATACTTACATTCTCTTTCCAAGTACACAATACTCCTTCCAAATATACCAATACAAATAAAGTCTCATGAACTAAAGTATCAACAAAAATAAAACAAAATCACTTCAGGATCCACTTATAGTCACTCCTTCTAAGTACACTCCTCCAACTGTCCCAAAAGAAAAACAATGTTCATGATTTAAAGTATCATATAAAACAAATACATTTCATGATACATTTGCACTCACATTCTCTAAATATACTCCTGTCATTTGTCTTGTATGTGAAGATCAAATTTTCTGTTCAAGTCTTTTTATCAGTTGAGTTTGTAAGTCCTCTATTTTGTTGAAAATCCATTTTCCCCTGAAAAAATAAACTGTTGATGGAATATTGTTGTCTCAAAAATCCTGTGTTTTTATCCATCCAAATCTAGATTTTAGTGTTTTATTTTCTTCAGATAATCTTTGTGTTTCACTTTCCAGTTGATTAATTTTACTTCAGGAGGGTTTGATTTAATAAAGCTTAATTTCTTTTTCCATTTGGCCAACTTCATTTTTTAAAGTTATAATGTTCTTCATTAAATTTTTTCACATGTAAGCTTTTTGTCACTACTTTGTTTTTTCTCAGATGGAATTTTATTGTCCCTATCAGAAGAGTGTCTGTCAATGGTAAACATTTTTTTTGCTCATTTTGACATTTGAACTCTACTTCCGTGGAATATTAGGTTTTGTGCTGGGGCTGGTGGTCTGGTCCCTGAATTTCTACTCTGACTTTTCTAGTGTTTGAAGTTTGTTCCCTGAACTAGACTAAGCCAACACTGAAATAACATTCTGAGGATTGAACATTACTCTCTGAGCTGGGGTTGGGACCCTCACTGCTGACCTGCTGAGCTTGGGACCTGAGCTGTGCTGGGACTTTAACAGCACTCTAGCTAAAAGCCTCTCACTGGTTTCCTAGGTCTCTCACCAATATTGGGCTAAATCCCATTTTACAAACATGAAACAGACTGTGTCCTGAAATTCTTCCAAAAGATATATCACTGAAACGTTTGCCTTTTTTATGTGTTCTATCACTTTAGACTCTGAAGTTTTCATTCAAAGTTTCAGGAAGAGCTCTGGGAATTTCCTAGTTCCACACCACTTCTTGACACCACTGAAAGTCTAGTTAACTTTAAACTCTTTTTTTCATAAACCTTTGTTATATGTAATTTTTATTGCATCATTATCTGAAAAGAATTTATTTAATATTTCCTGCATTTCTATATTTTATTGTAAGATTTTATGCCCTAATACATGCTCAGTTTTTGTGTAGGTGCCAGTATCATTGAGAAGAAGGTATATTCATTTCTGCTTCTATTCAGTTTTCTCTAAAGGCCTATCATACCTGACTTTTCTAAGATTCTGTTAACATCCTTAACTTCTTTCTTTTTTTGTTGTTAGATATATCTAGTTCTTTTAATTGTTGTTGTTGTTGTTGTTATTGTTTGATTTTTTTGAGAAAGATTTTATTTATTTTGAATTTTGCAATTTCCCCCCCTCATTTTGTTTACCTCTCCCCACCTCCACCCCCACAGAAGGCAGGTTGTTAGTCTTTACATTGTTTCCATGGTATACACTGATCTAAGTTGAATGGGATGAGAGAGCAATCATATCTTTAAGGAAGAAACATAAAGTATAAAAGCAAAATTACATAATAAGATTTACTTTTTTTCTTTAATTAAAGGTAATACTTTGGTTTTTGTTCAAAATCCACAACTGTTTCTCTGGATAGAGATGGTATCCTCCATAGCAGATACCCCCAAATTGTGCCTGATTGTTGCACTGATGAAATAAGCAAGTCCATTGAGTTTGACCACCACACCCATGTTGTTGTTAGGGGATACAATATTCTTCTGGTTCTAGTCATCTCACCCAGCATCAGTTCATGCAAATCCTTCCAGGCTTCCCTGAAATCCCATTCCTCCTGATTTCTAATAGAATAATAGCATTCCATCACATACATATACCACAGTTTGTTGAGCCGTTCTCCAGTTATAGGACATTCACTTTATTTCCAATTGTTTGCCAGCACAAACAGAGTGATACTCTGTTGTGGTACAAGTGATACTTTTACCCTTTTTCATAATCTCCTCAAAGGATAAACCCAGCTAGGTAATTATGAAGTGTCTGAGACCGGATTTGAACCCAGGTACTCCTGACTCCAGGGCCGGTGTTTTATCCACTACACCACCTAGCTGCCCCTTACAGTGGGTTTTGTCTGTACAAAAGCTTTTTAATTTAATGTAATCAAAATTATCTAGTTTGTTTTTAATGATTTTTCCATCTCTTCCTTGGTCTTAAACTGCTTCCCTTTTCAAAGCTCTGACAGGTAAACTATTATTTGGATTTCCTAGTTTGCTTATAATATTGTTTTTTTTTTTATGTCTAAATCCTGTATCCATTTGGATCTTATCTTGTTATAGGGTGTGAGGTATTAGTCTAATCCAAGTTGCTTCCATACGAACCTTCAATTTTCACAAGAGTTTTTATTTAAAAGAGAGTTTTTATCCAATAGCTGGACTCTTTGGGTTTGTTAAACAGCAGATTATTGTAATTAATCCCTGTTATTGCACTTAGTCTATTCCACTGATCTACCACTCTATTTCTTAGTCACTACCAGACAGTTTTGATGACTGATGTTTTATAATATAATTTTAGATCTGGTAGGGCTAAGCCACCTTCTTTTGTATTTTTTTCATCAAATCCCTGAGGATTCTTGACTTTTTATTTCTCCATATAAATTTACTTACAGTTTTTTCTAACTCATTAAAATAAATTTTTGGAATTTTGATTGGTAAGGCACTAAACCAGTGGTTTAATTTTGGTAGAATTGTCATTTTTATTATATTATCTTGGCCTATGGATGAGCAGTTGATATTTTCCCAGTAATTAAATCTGATTTTATTTATGTGAAATGTGTTTTGTAATTGTTTTCAACAACTTTTTGAGTCTGCCTCGGCAGGTAGACTCCCAGGTATTTTATATTGTCTGAAGTTACTTTGAATGGGATTTCCCTTTCTAGGTCTTTCTGCTAAATCTTGCTAGTCCTATATAGAAATGTTGAGGATTTATGAGGTTGTTTTTTAATATCCTGCAAACTTGCTAAAGTTCTTAAGTATTTTTACTAGCTTTTAGATGACTTTTTGGGATTATCTAGGTATATCATCATGCCATCTGCAAAGAGTAAGAGTTTTGTCTCTTTCTTCCCAATTCTAATTCCTTCATTTTCTTTTTTATTCTCTTATTGCTGAAGCTAACATTTCTAAAATGTTATTGAATAGTAGTGGTGATAATGGGCATCCTTATTCAGCCCTGATCTTTTTGGGAATGCCTTTGCCTATTCTCATTGCATATAATACCTTTGGGTGGTTTCACATAGACACTTCTTATTACTCTAAGGAACAATTCATTTATTCCTAGACTCTAGTGTTTTTAGTAGGAATGGGTGCTGTATTTTTTCAAAAGGTTTTTTAGCATCTATTTATATAATCATATGATTTCTGATAGGTTTTTTTTAATATAATTTATTATACTAACTGTTTTCCTAATATTGAACCAAACCTGCATTCTTGGGATAAATCCTACTTGATTATAATGTATTATCCTAGTGATAATTCCTTGTAATTATTTTACTGAGTTTTTATTTAAGATTTTTGCATCTATATTCATCAGGGAAATAGGTCTATAATATTCTTTCTCTGTTTTAACTCTTACTGGTTTAGGTATCAACACCATAATGGTGTCATAGAAAGAGTAAGGCAGAGTTCCGTCTTCACCTATTTTTCCAAGAGTTTGTATAGACTTGGAACCAGTTGTTCCTTAAATGTTTTATAGAATTCACTTGTGAATCCATCTAGCCCTAGAGATTTTTTCTTAGGAAGTTCAATAATGGCTTATTGAATTTCTTTTTCTAAGATAGGATTATCTAGGTATTTAATTTCCTCTTCATTTAACCTGGGCAACTTATATTTTTGTAAATATTCATCCATTTCATTTAGACTATCAAATTCATTGGCATAGAGTTGGGCAAAATAATTCTGAATTATTATTTTAATTTACTCCTCTTTGGTGCTGAGGTCACCTTTTCCACTTATGATACAAGCAATTTGGTTTTCTTCTTTCTTTTTTTAAATCAAATTAACTCAGGTTTATCAATTTTATTGGTTTCTTTTTCATAATACCAGCTCTTGGTTTTATTTATTAGTTCAATAGTTTTAATAGTTTTCTTGCTTTTGATTTTATTAATTTCTCCTTTAATTTTTAGAATTTTTAATTTGGTATTTCATTGGGGGGTTTTAATTTGTTCTCTCTCTAAATTTTTTACTTGCATATTTAGTTTATTGATTTCCTCTTTCTCTAATTTATTCATGTAAGCATTTGAAGATATATTTCCTGAAAGCTGCCTTGAGTGCATCCCAGAGATTTTGGCATAGTGTTTGGTTATTATCATTATCTAGGATGAAATAATTAATTCTTTCTTTAATTTTTTGTTTGATCCACTTTTTCTTTCTTTCTTTCTTTTTTGAATTTTTTTTAGTTTTTGTAGGGCAGGGGGGTTAAGTGGCTTGCCCAAGACCACACAGCTAGGTAATTATTAAGTGTCTGAGGCCAGATTTGAACTCAGGTACTCCTGACTCCAGGGCTGGTGCTCTATCCACTGTGCCACCTAGCCATCCCAGATCCACTCATTCTTTAAAATGAAGTTATTTAGTTTCCAATTAGTTTTGGGTCTATATCTCCCTGGTCCAATATTGCAAATGTATTTTATGCTTTATGATCTGAAAGAGCTATGTTCACTATTTCTACTTTTGTGCAATTGATTCTGAGATTTTTATGCCCTAGTACATGGTCAATTTTTGTGTAAGTGCCATATAATGCAGAAATGACATTATGTTTCTTTCTATCCCCATTCAATTTTCTCCAAAGGTCTATCAGTTCTAGGTTTTCTAATATTCTATTTACCTCTTTAACTTACTTCTTGTTTACTTCATGGTCAGATTTATCTAAATCTGAGAGCAGGAAGTTGAGCTCTCCCACTAGTAGAGTTTTGCTTTCTATGTCTTCCTATAATTCCTTCAACTTCTCCTTTAATAATTTGGATACTATAACATTGGATGCATACATAATTAGTATTGGAATTACTTTATTGTCTATGGTACCTTTTAGAAGGATATAGTTTCCTTTCTTATTTCTTTTAATGATATATATTTTTGCAGCTGATTTGTCTGAGATAAGGATCACTACCCCTGCTTTTTTCACTTCAGTTGAAGCAAAATATATTTTGCTGCAACCTTTTACCTTCTCTCTCTCTCTCTCTCTCTCTCTCTCTCTCTCTCTCTCTCTCCATATCGTTTTTAATCCACTCTATTTGCTTACAGTTTATGGGAGAATTCATCCCATTCATATTCAAGGTTATAATTGCTAACTCTTTATTTCCCTCCATGTTATCTTCCTTCTGTTTGTATTTTCTCCCTTTTTTTTGCATATTCCCCAGTATTTTGTTTCTAAATACTACAAACTTCAGTGTGTTTGCCCTCCTATATCCAACCCCCTTCCCTGGTTTTTCCCTTTCTCTTTGTCCCTTCTTCCTTCCCTTCCTTCTTTAGATTCCCCTTTACCTTCCCCCTTACCTTTCTCCCTTTTAATACTTGAAAGGTAAGATAAGTTTCTTAACCTAACTAAGTTTATGTATGTTAACTTTAAGCCAAATCTGATGAGAATAAGATTCTGGTGGATCTCACCTCCTCCCTTCTTCCCCTCTATTGCAATAGGTCCTCTGTACCTCTTAATGTAATGAGATTTACCCTCATTCAGTCTCCTCCATCCTCCCATTTCTTTATTTATTGTTCCTGTTTTTAAGGAGGTATTGTTTTTATATCATTCTATCTGAGTGACAAAAAAGTCATGAGTATCCATCACTTCTCACTAAATGTATTCTCTCTAGCAGAGTTACAATTCTCAAGAGTTATTAAAGTCTTTCTCCCATTCAGGGATATAGCCATTTTTATCTTACTGGATAGAAGTTTTTTCTTTTTTTAATGTTCCTCCCCCCACCCCGTTTTTAACCTTTTCATGTATCTCTTGCTTCTCCTGTTTGAAACCCAAATTTTCTGTTAAGCTGTGATCTTCTCATCAGGAAAAGTTGGATGTCTCCTACCTCATTAAATGTCCATCTTTTGCTGTGGAAAAGAAGGCTCAGTTTTGCTAGATAATCAGTTCTTGGATGCATTTCAATTTCCCTTGCTTTTTGTAATATCACATTCCAGGCACTTTGATCGCTTAATGTTGATGCAGACAGGTCCTGTGTAATCCTTACCCTCATTGGTATCTAAATTGTTTCTTTTTTTTTTAGGTTTTTTTTTGCAAGGCAAATGGGGTTAAGTGGCTTGCCCAAGGCCACATAGCTAGGCAATTATTAAGTGTCTGAGACCGGATTTGAACCCAGGTACTCCTGACTCCAGGGCCGGTGCTTTATCCACTATGCCACCTAGCCACCCCTCTAAATTGTTTCTTTCTGGCTGCTTGCACGATTTTCTCTTTTATCTGATAGTTCTAGAATTTGGTCACAATATTCCTTGGTGTTTTCATTTTGGGATTCTTTTCCAGATGAAAGAGGGGATACATATTTAGAGGGGACATCCAGAGGGGATCAATGTATTCTTTCAATAACTATTTTGCTGTCTAGTTCCATGATATCAGGGAAGTTTTCCATCACTAAATCCTGTGATATTAAGTTCAAGCTATGTTTTTCTCTTCAGTGTTTGCAGGAAGACTAATAATTCTTTGGTTATCTCTTCTTGATTTATTCTCAAGGTCAGTGGTTTTGTCCATGAGGTATTTTACATTATCTTTAATTTTTTTAATTTTTTGGTTTTGTTTAACATATTCTTGTTGTCTCATGAAGTCATTAATTTCCACAGACTTCATTCTTTATTGTAGAGAAGAATTTTCATCATTTACCTTTTGAAACTGTTTTTCCAATTAGTCAATTCTATTTTTGAAAGAGTTTTCCATTTGACCAATAGGGTTTGAGAGAACTATTTTCTTTTTGTATTTGTCCAATTGTATTTTCCAAGTATTTGTCTTCTTGTTGCAAGGGTTTTCTTTTCCCAAATTTTCCAATTAATTTTTAAACTCCTTCCTGATTTTTCAAGGAAGTCTTTCTGTGCTGGAGACCAAATCATATTCTCTTCAAAGGTTCTAGGTCTCTCTGAGTAATGATCTTTTCCTTCTAGGAATTTTTCTATGGAACCTACTTTTCACTGACCTTTCTTCAATTTCCTAAGATCTTGTGTTGGAGGAAGGGCTGGCACACAGAGGTTTGGTGTTGGGAATCCCTAAAAGTATTACTCATTGGGTTTATTAACTCAAAGTAGTCTGGCCAGTAGGGGTGCTGGTTGCTTTCTCTGCAGTGTCTGTGACCTTGATTTGAGGCCCTCTCCCTTGTCCTGGAGGGTGTGGGCAAAGCTGCAGAATACTTTTATCTTTTAATCTTAGTGGGCTGTGCCCTGGGGCATGGTAATTACTCTCCCTCTTCACAGTTGAGGGAGCTCTACTGCTCATGCCTGAGCCTGGGGGTGAGATGGGATGTAATTGTGTTTGTTCTAGGAAGAGGCTTCAGCTGAAATGAAGGTATGGACACTGAGTTCCTCCAGACCAGAGGAACCCAGGGATTGATGTCTGCAATTCTCCTGCACTGGAACTCACCCTCCAGCCCTTCCAGTAAGCCCCAAACCTTCAGGTCCACAGCCAATGCTTCCGCTCCCCAGTTGGCTCTTAGACCACAGCATCCACAGTCAATATCTCCATGGCTGCTCCTGGGCTAGTCCTGCTCTCAGGCTCTCACCCCATCGCATCCTCCCAGCAGAGTCTCTGCTTTCTGCACCTGGCTCACCCACAATTCCAGAAGACAAACCTTGAGGTAGATGTTCTTCTCCTTGCTTCTCTTTCTGGATTTTGTTGATCAGATTTTTGTTAAGAGGTTTGTTTCATATTATATATGAGGGAAGAGATCAGGAGACCTTAGCATAGTTCCTGTCTTCTCTCCACTATCTTGGATAGAAGTCTAGTCTCAGATATATCTAATTCTGATGGCGGTTGAAAAATATATATATATATATATGCATATTTGTATATATCTCTACATATACATAATATTAATATTACTTCCCTGTCTATGGTGCCTTTTAGCATGATGCAGTTTCCTCCTTATCTGTTTAATTTGATCTGTGTTTTGTTTTTGCTTTGCTTGAGATCAGAATCGATACCCCCCTTTTTAAGCTTCAGCTGAAGCATAATAAGTTCTGCTCTAGCCTTTTACCTTTACTCTGTAGCTCTCTGTTTTAAATGTGTTTCTTGTAAACAGCATATTGCAGGATTCTAGTTTTTAATCCAATCTGCCATCTGCTTCTATTTTATGGGAAGTTCATCCCACTCACATTCACTGTTATAATGACTCCTATTATTCCCAATTACACTTTTCTCTCTCTATTCATCCTATCCCTCCTTACCAGTGTTTTGCTTTTATCAACTCCCTCAATCTGCTATCCTTTCTATTAGTTTCAGACTTTTTCTTTCCCCTTTCCCCTCTTATGTCTGCTCTCTCTTCTGTTAGTCCTTCCTCCTCCCCCCCTCTCCTTTTCCTATAGAGAAAGATAAATTTCTAAAGTCCAATGTGAGTGTATGTTATTGTCTCTTTTAGCCCAATCTGTTGAGTAAGCATCAATCAATGATTATAACCTCTCTTCTTTCCCTCTACTATAAAATGTCCTTTTTAATTCTTCATGTGAATTAATTTGCTATCTTCTGCCTTCTCCTTCTCCTTTTGTGTCTAAATTGTCTTTTATATCACTCTATCATATCCAACTTATACCTAGACCCTCTTTTGAAGTATACTCCTTCCAACTTTCCTAATGGATATACAGTTCTCAAGACTTAAAAGCAACATCATCTCATCATTAATTTATAACCATATCCTTTATATATATATATATATATATATATATATATATATATATATATATTTCTTTGGGTTTTTCTAATAACAATATAATTCTCAAGAGTTAAAAGTATTATCTTCCCATGTAGAGATGTAAATTAAGATTTATTGATTATCTTTTTTTTCCCTTTCAATTTATCTTCTTGTATATCCATTGGGTCTGGTATTTGAAGTTTAAATGTTCAGTTCTAGTCTATTCATCAAGTAAGTATGAAAATTCCCTCTTTCACTGTATTCCCATCTTTTCTCCTGAAAGAATTTATTAAATTTTCAGAGGAGTTTATCTTTGATTGTAATCCAAATTCCTTTGCTCTCCAGAAGATCATATTCCAGGTTCTCTGATCCTTTGATGTTTAAGCTGTTAAATCTTGCATAATCCTGCCTCTGACTCCTTGGTATTTGAATAGTTTCTTTCTTGTCATTTGCAGTATTTTCTCCTTTAGTTGATAATTCTGAAATTTGACTGCAAAATTTCTTGTAGTTTTTATGTGAGAATCTATTTCTAGAGTTGGACAAAGTATTTTTAAGGACTATTTTACCTTCTCATTCTAGGGTATTGTGCAATTTTCCTTGACAATTTCCTGAAAGTTGCTGTCCAGCCTCCCTTTTTTTCATAATGGCTCTCAAATAGTCCAGTTATTCTTAAATTATCTCTCCTGGTGGGGGGGCAGAGTCAAGGTGGCAGAGTAAAGGCAGGTAATCCCAGAAGCTCTCCCCCAGGCCATTACAAATGCCTTTAAATTATGACTCTAACAAAATTCTAGAGTGGCAGAAGCATAGAAAGAGTGAATGAAACTATTTTTAGGCCCAAGACAATTTGGAAGATGCATAGGAAGGGTGTGTTCCACTGAGATTGGAAATGCTTGCTGGCCACTGGAACAGACTGGGTCAATTCGGAAACAATTTGCAGGGCACCTGGGTCCCTGGGAGTGTCTGGTTCCATGGCAGTGTGGGTATTTTCCAGGTCTCTCAACTTGCCAAGGACAACATGAAACGTCAGCAGGAAAACTTTGCTGCATTAGAGTGAGCATGGAGCTCAGACCAGCATAGACTTCAGTGCAGCCCTGGCCCAAGAAACTTGAAGCAGGCCTACAGAGTCAACCAACACCTGCTGCCAGAGCTCTCGGTCTATGGACAGTAAGGGGGTCAGGAAAGACTTCAGAATTCTCTCCACTAACCCTGAGGCAGGTCTCTGTTGCTTTGCTCATACTCAGATCCAGGTCACAGTCAGGGGTTCCATATTGCCAAAGTGGAGCAGGGTCCCTTCTCACAGTTCCAGGTCAGAGGCAAGTGTTTGTGGTCATACACAAACCAGAGTACAGGCAAGAGAGCAATCAGAACTTCTCATAAGATCTTGAAGGAATTTAGGTCTATGGGGAGGGGTCCTTGGAAACAGCTGAAAAAAACCCCAAAAGCTGGGGAAAGTGTGTCCTCCACCCTGGAAGCAGAATCCCATCTTAACAGAGTTAAAATTAAGTCACAAACTGGGGAAATGAGCAAACCCAGAAAGAAGAAAAAGAAACTTACCACAGACAATTGCTTTGGTCCCCAGTGAGGTCAGAATACACTGTCAGATGACAAAGTTAAAGCTTCTGTATCTAGTGCCTCCAAGAAAAAATACAAATTGGTCTCACACTATGGGAGAGCTCAAAAAAGATTTTGAAAATAAGATAAGGGAGATAAAGGAAAAATTGGGAAGAGAAATGAGAGCAATGTGGGAAAGTCATGAAAATCAAGTCAGCAGCTTGAAGGAGATATAAAAAAAATAATGAAAGGAAATAACACCTTAAAAACCAGTTTAGATCAAATAGAAAAGGCAGTTCAAAAGGTCAATGAGGAGAAGAATGTCTTTAAAAAGTAGAATTGGTCAGATGGAAAAGGAGATCAAAAGCTCTTTGAAGAAAATAATTTCTTCAAATATAGAATGAAGTTGAAGAAATCTGATGACTTTGTGAGAAATCAAGAAATAACAAAACAAAGCTAAAAGATTGAAAAAGTAGAAGAAAATGTGAAAAAATCTCATTGGAAAGATAACTGACCTAGAAAACAGATCCAGGAGAGATAAATTAAAAATTTGGAGGCTATATGAAAGTCATGATGAGGAAAAGAGCCTAGAATTCATTTGTCAAGAAATTCTCCAGGAAAATTGCCTTGCTATCCTAGGATCAGAGGGTAAAATAGAAATTGAGGGAATCTACTGATCACCTCCTGAAAGGGATCCCAAAATAAAAACTCTCAGAAATAGTATAACTAAATTCCCTAACTCCCAAGTCAAGCAGTCAAAGAAGAAGTCATTCAATTATTATGAAGCTATGGTCAGGATTTAGCAATTTCTTCATTTAAGGACCCATAAGACTTAGAATATGATATTCTGGAAAGCAAAAGATTGTGACCAAGAATCAACTACCCATCAAAACTGAACATACAGTTTCAGGGGAAAAGTTGGAAATTCAATGAAATGGGGAACTTTCAAGTTTTTCTGTTGAAATGACCAGAGCTGAATGGAAAGTTTGATATTCATGTACAGGACTCAAATGAGACATAGAGAGGGAAGGGCTAATTATGAGGGATTTAATGATGTTAAACTGCTTGTATTCCTGCATGGGAAGATGATGCTGATAACTCATATGAACCTTCACATTTATTTAAAGCAGTTCAAAGTAACACTATATATATATATATATATATATATATATATATATATATATATATATATATAATGTCAATGGGCAAGAAAGGAATGTACTGGAAGAGAAGGAGAGGTAGAATGAGCTAACATATTTCACTTAAAAGAAGCAAGAAAAAGCTTTTGTAATGGAGTGGAGGGAGGGAAAGGTGAGGAGGAATGAGTGAACCTTCATTCTCATAGGAAGTAGCACAGAGAGTAAATAATATAAACACTCAATTAATTATAGAAGTCTATCTTGTCCTAGAGGACAAAAAAGGAGCTGAAAGGGATGGGAGAAACAGGATGGGGATGCAAAGGGGGTAGTAGCTGTTAGAAAAGGGGGAGAGGGTAGTTAAGATACAACATACTTTTAAAGGGGGATAGGTAAAAGGAGATAGTGAATAGCAAATATGAGAGTGGAGGGGAATAGGATGGAGGGAAATACAGCTATCAATAGCAACTGTGGGAAAAAATATTGAAACTACTTCTTTGATGGACTTCTGATAAAGAATGTGATCTATTCTAAAGATGAAGCTGATGGTATCTGAATATATATATATATATATATATATATATATATATATATATAGAGAGAGAGAGAGAGAGAGAGAGAGAGAGAGAAGCATGCTTTTTTCTTCCACTTTATTTTTCTTGAGGTTTCTCTATATTTGTGGAAGAAGAGAAGATTATATTTACTTTTAATACAAGACTATTGTATGATGTGAAAAAATATGCTTGAGGGGAAAAAGAAATATAGCAAAGCAACAAATAAATTTTAAAAATTTTAAAAAATATTCTCTCCTGAATCTATTTTCGAGTTCTGCCATTTTTTCTATGAAGTGCTTTACATTTTCTTCATTTTTTTCATTCTTTTGATCTTACTTGATGGATTCTTGAACTATTATAGAGTCAGCTTCAACCTGCCCAATTCTAATTGTTAAGGATTTACTTTCTTCAGCTGACTTTTGTATCTGCTTTTATATTTGGGTCATCTCTACTTGTCTCACCTTTTTCCTATTTTTCTCCCTCTTATTTTGTTTTTAAAATTCCTTTTTGAACTATTCTAAGATTACTTTTTGGATTTGAGACCAATTTATAATCCCTGTTGAGATTTCACATGTAGGCATTTTGTCACTGCTTTTCTCTTCTGAAATGGTGTTTTGGTTTTCTCTGTCTCTCTAGTAGCTTTCAATGGTAAAGATTCTTTTTTGGGGCTTTTACTCATTTTGAAAGTTGAACTCTGCTCCTAGGGTACAGGGGGCATTGTATCAAGCTTGATCTGGTCACTGGCTTTCTGCATTGGTATCGCAGGTATTCCCTGAATTAGGGTAGCCTGATCCAATCCCATAGGTTGCTTTGGAGTTCTGGGGCTTGCAGTATGTTTTCTGTGCTGGGGTTGGGGCTCTCACTACTGGCCTTCTGTACCACCAGACTGCTGAACTAGGATCTATGTTATGGCTATGAATCTTCTGCTGGTTTCTCCATTCCCTGCCTATGTTGGGTTATCCTCCCCTTTTACCCAAGTGAGAAAGACTTTTCCTAAAATCTCTCCAAGATATCTTGTGCTAAACTGTTTTTTTCAGAGGGAAACTGGAAAAAAATATCAGGAAGCTTCCTACCTTCTCTCTATCATCTTGGTTCTGTCTAGGAATCCTCTTTAAAACTGAGAGGAGACAAAGTCTGATTTTTGGCCATTAACATCAGTGAGTTAGTCAATAAACATTTATGAACATTTTCTATATGCAAGGAACTATTGTAAATGCTAAGGATGCAAAAAAAGGCAAAAAAATAATCCTTGTTCTCAAAGAGCTCACCTTCTGAATGGTGAAGACAAATAGTTAAATGTGAATCAAGCTTTATACAGAATAAATAGGCAATAATTAACAGAAGCAAGATACTAGAATTAAGAAGGGATAGGGAAAACTTCCTGAAGAGGATGACTAGTGACACTGCATCAAAGATTATTTGATGTGGAATAAAGCATAAAAAAGACTGGAAAGATGAAAGACGGTTAAATTATGAAGGACTTTGAATTCCAAAAGAGTGTTTTATTTTTGATCTTGGAGGAAATGGTCAGTCACTGGAGTTTATCCAGTAGAGGGGTTGAAATACTCAGGCCTGTACTTTAAGAAAGTCACTTTTGTTACAGGATGGAAGATGGATTATAGTACATCTGGGGAAAGACTTGAAATGGGTAGACCCACTAGCAGGCTACTGAAATGATTCATGAATGAGGTGATGAGGGTCCACACCAGAGTTGTGGCAGTGTTAATGGAGAAAAGTTTTTGAAAGTTGTTGCAAAGGTGAAACAGAAGGCATTGATAAATGTTTGCTAATTAACTAAATTTACTGAATAATAGGAAACTAAGTATTGTAGTATATAGAACACAGGTTCTTAAGTGAGGAAGACCTTAGTTCAAATTCCACTCAAAAAATGTTTCAATGAATATATTATATTTAGTACCTTGCTATTTTGTAACTCCTTGTGTTTTATTTCCAGTGAACAGTGATTTTTTTTGGATCAAAATATATAGATGCTGCAGTGAATTTTTAAGTATAATTCTATTTTGTTTTCCAGAATTGTTGAACTGGTTGATAACTCTGTCAATAACCCATTTGGAATGCATATTAAGTACAAATTTATTGAGAAGACTATAACCCAATCATTATTCCAACTCATTAGTTGAGTAGAAGAAGGCTGACTACCTCTATTCTCTCCTCAAAGTTTTCCAGGGATAACCCTTAGGGGCAGGGGATACTCTTTACAATGCCATTGACTTAAGACCTAATTCTGATATGTTATTCCCTCTCAAATTAGCCAGGATAGAAAAAAGAGGTCGATTGTCCCCAGAAGTCTTATGTTTTATGCTTAGTTCTGGCTCAACAGCCAATAGAAAAGCTTTTATTTACCACATAGATAATTGAGAAGAAGCAGTCATAAAATACTTGCACATGCACCAAAGTTAGTAAAAGCCTTATGCTTGGAAGCAGGTTCACAAAACATCCACGTAGTCTTAAAATTGGGTCATCATTAGCAATCTTCCTACAACCTTCTTTATCCATAGTTGGAAGTATGAAAACAAGAACAAAAATTCTCATATCCTAAAGAAGATTTTTGTCGACTCAAAGAATACAATAGGTACATTGATTAATATATATATATATATATACATATATATATACATATACATATATATGGAGAGAGACAGAATTATGTAAATAAATATGTGCATATATTTGTTAAATAATTCCATGATAGAGAGATAACTGACAATTAGAAATGGAAGGAGAGGGGGCAGGAAAGAGAAGATATGAAGAACAATCTCTTACAGATTTGAGGGAAGAGGTAGTGATTGTACTAGTAGATGAATTTTGAAGGGGAGTCTGGAATACACTGCAATGCTCAACCAAAACAATGAGTTTGTATATGTCAGAATTTCAATCTTTAGTTTTGTCCAAGAAAAGAGATCTATTCTGAGTAATATTTATAGAACTGGAGATATTCGCAGAAAAACCCCAGAGTTGTAGTTGGCATTTAAGGGGGCAGAAGATGAAGTATCTTTGTGATTATAAAAAAGTGAATAAACAAACAAAACCCTCTATGTACTCTTTAAGCTGAAGTTATGAGTCTAAGAATGTAAAAAAAAATAATAGCATGAATGTTTCCCATTTAACTATCTATGAATGAAACATTGGAAAAATTAGACACAGGAAAAATTTACAAAGCTTAGTAGGGATACCATGTAAGTTTCCCTGAATAATAACCTTTAAATTGGGAATTGAAGAAAATAAAGACAATTTAGGGGCTTATGCAGTGATTAATTGACTGTAACCATTTCATAATGGTACGGTCCAGTAGACTTTACCAATGGAGGAATTAATTGTCTGGTACTTCTTCAAGGATCCAACTTCATGGAGTCCTAGAAATCTCTGAGATATGCAAAGTGTTATGACACAGCTGCAGAACATTGAGTACTGAAATCAACTGCTCCCTCAGAAAAAGAACTTTAATACTGGATTTTTCTCTTCAATATATATTTGAATCATGGGGAAAGAGGAATCTCAATGGAACAGCTTAATAAAAAAGATAATGAATGCATAGAATTTCTAGAATTTTACAGTTTCAGAGCTGGAAATTACCCTAAAAGTCATTTAGTACAACTTCATTTTACAATTGAAGGGGAAAAAAGACCACATATTTTAGGTCATATGGTTGAGTTCACACAGGAAGAAATAAAACTGAGGCAATATTTTTCCCCCTTCTCAACCTGTTGGCTTCCCTTTAATTCTCAGATAAATTAATACATTTCTACAAGTCTTTCAAGTGTTCCTTCATCTTAGTATGTTGCTTCTGAGATTATTTCCAGTTTACCTGTATTTATAAGTAGATTCCAATTAATATAAATAATTAATTGTGTGAAGTGCAGGCATTATTTGAATTCTTATTAGAATCATTAGAATCAACCTCCACATTTCACATATAGTTTACTTCAAATAGTGTGAATTAGAATTTGCACAATGATTTCATTAAAATCATTGTTAGCACTAATGAGTCCTAGCTATATCTTCTCTGTTCATTATAGCTTAAGTGTTATCTTTCCCTAGGGTGTGAGTTCCTTGATAATAGGGACTGTTTGTTGCTTTTCTTTTGTAACCCAAGTGCTTAGCCCAGCCTGGAAGATAGTAGGCATTTAAATGTTTGTAATGTAAATGTAAATGTTAAAAAAATGTTTGTAAATGAATTAAAATCCAATGATTATATATTATTAGGCATCCAGGTATTAGAAATAGAATACTGAGTCTAAGGTCAAAAAGATCTGAGTTCAAATTTTGCTCCAGATACTTAATAGTTGTGGACTTTGGGCAAGACTTAATGTCTGTCTGTCTACCTTAGATTCCTCAACTGTAAAATAGGAATAATGGTATCACCTACTTCCCAGTGTTCTGGGAACGATATTTTATTTTTTCCAAAATTTAGTGCTTTGATTTTTTCCCCAATTTTATGCAAAAAAAAATTCACATTTGTTGTTTTTTTTCAGTTTTCGATTCCAAATTCACTTCTTTCTTCTGTCCCCTCTCCTCTCTCTGAATCAGTAAGAAGAGTAAGGAATTTGATATAGACTATACATGTGCAGTCATGCAAAACATATTTATATGTGAAAGAAAACATTGACCAAAAATTAAAAACACAAGAAAATAAAGTTTAAAATCACTATGCTTTCATCTGAGATAGCATTTTTCATTATATCCTTCTGGACTGTTTTATATCTTTTTATTACTAAGAGGAGTGAAAAGGCAGCTAGGTGGTCCAGTGGATAGAGAACACCGGCCCTGGAGCCAAGAGAATCTGTGTTCAAATTTGTCCTCAGACACTTAATAATTACCTAGCTGTGTGACCTTGGGCAAGTCACTTTCCCCTATTGTTTTAAATAAATATAAAAAAAAATTTAAAAAAGAGTGAATCCATGCACAGTTGATCATCATGCCATATTGATATTACTGAGTACAATGGTTCTGTTTAACTTTACATACTTTGCATAATTTCTTGTAAATCTCTCCAGGTTTTTTTTGAAAGAAACCACCTCATCATTTCTTATAGCAAAATAATATTCCATTACAATCACATAAACAACCATTCACAAATTATGGACATACCTTCACTTTTCAATAATTTTTTTTTTTTAGGTTTTTGCCAGGTAAACGGGGTTACGTGGCTTGCCCAAGGCCACACAGCTAGGTTAATTATTAAGTGTCTGAGACCGGATTTGAACCCAGGTATTCCTGACTCCAGGGCCTGTGCTTTAAGCCACTATGCCACCTAGCCGCCCCTATTTTTCAATAATTTACCACCACAAAGAGTTGCTATAAATTTATTTTTACATTTAAAAAATATCTTTCAGATACAGACTCTAAAGTAAAATTGCTGGTTCAAAGGCTATGAACAATTTATAGCTGTTTGGGCACATTTCCAAACTGCTCTCCATAATGGATCAGTTCACAAGAGTGCATTTTTGCCTCTATTTTTCCATATCCCCTCCAATATTTTTCATTTTCCTTTTTTTTTTGGCATATAAACCAATCTGATAGGTATGAGAAGATAACTCTGAGTTATTTTAATTTGAATTTTTCTTATCAATAGTGATCTAGAATTTTTTTATATTACTATAAGAAAAAATTGACTTCTTCTGAAAATGACTTGCTTATATCATTTGGTCATTTACCAACTGAGGAATTCCTTCTATTTTTATGAGTTTAATTGCTTAGCTGAGCTCCCCTTCCACTCCAGTGAAACAGATCTTCCCTGCCAACCTTCTAAGTTGTCTTGGACTAGAAAAAAATGTTTCATCCTGTTCTTTTGCTGTTGTTGTTTTTAAGACATTATTTTAACATTATTGGGAAGATAATTTTCAAGAAATTTCTAATGCATGGATATATGGCACAGAACAAATAATTGTAGTAAAATAAAATAATAATATCATAGATTTTAAGCTAAAAAGTATATTATGGTGTGGCTAGGTGGCACAGTGGATAAAGCACTGACCCTGGAGTCAGGAGTACCTGGGTTCAAATCTGGTCTCAGATACTTAATAATTACCTAGCTGAGTGGCCTTGGGTAAGCCACTTAACCCCATTTGTCTTGCAAAAACCTAAAATAAAAAAAAAGTATATTAGTAATCATTAGGAAAATCCTGTGATTTTAGTGAATACAAAACTGAGGCCCAGATGGGTTAACTTCTGGACGAAAAATCTGTACACTGGTCTTCTTGATTGCAAATGTAGACTTCCTCTTCTATGTCACCTAACTGATCACTAACCCTTTTATTCAAATTTCCTAATCCACTTATTTTTATTAAAAAGGTCTTTTTTTCTCTTTCCTTATTTTCCAAACATCTAAATTTAACTTTGTACAGGTCACCAGACTGTAGTCTCTTATTTTTTCCCCTCTTTCCTTCACATACCCTGCTACTTTTCACCATATGGCACATTATAGCTGTCCAGTGAAGCACATCTGTCTTTCTTTGGGATATGATAAACAGATTTAAATCCCTGAAAATCTGGCTTTATTCAAGCTTTAAACAGAAGGTATCACAAGGTTGAAATGTGCCATTGCCTGGATATATTTGGTAAGATTTCACTTGAAGATATCCAGGCACATTGTCTCCACGATTTACATTTATATACTGCTGCATTTCAAAGGAATAGTGAAGCCAGCTGTTTCGAAGGAACAAAGGTGAAACACTGGGCATCTGAGAAAATATATTTCCCAAGATTTCTCTCTCTCTCTTTCTCCATATTATAAGTAAATATAATATATATATATAGATACATTATATGTATATATTATATATATGTTAAAATATTTTCTCTTCAGTGCAATCTGTAAGAATTATTAAACTTGATAAAGCAGGGGAAAGACTTGAATCTCACCTGGAGTCAGGGACTTCTTGATAGGGATCTTGAGCTCCTGGGAGACAATAATTGCTAAGCTTCCCTGTCTCTAGAAAATAGCTTCTAGTTTATCCCAACCCAAAGTCCCCTAAATCTTCATCTTGTTTTGGATCAGATGGGTTGAAAAAAAAACAGAAAGGCTAGCTATAAATGAGAAGCCCTGTCTTAGACAATAATCATTCTAAGAAATTGATGACTAGTAATAGTCATCTGATGGATGATTCTCATTTCCCAAACCCTTAAAATTTTCAAAAGTGGGAGGATCCGGCAAGATAGCAAAGGGAGATCATCCAATTGAAACTATCTTCTGAGGGCTTAGCAGCACCACTATATTTTTCACATATTAAAGGAAGTGAGATATAGTGGAAAAGGGTATGAAAAAAATCATTCACTAGATCTGAGTTTTAGGCTTAGTTCAAGCACTGGTAACATGACTTTAGGTTTGATATTTTCTTTACCTGGTCCTCAGTATACTAATTTGAGAAATAAGGGGATTGTACTAAGACCCATAAATATATTCTTCAAGTTAGTTTCATGAGTAGGTGCAAAATTGGGTTCTCCAGTTCTTGTCTGAGCCACTGGTGACTTCTTGTCACTTAAGAATTACTTCTATGATCTGGACTATTATTCTTTACATACCTTTGCAAATAAAAACATGACAGGACAAGAAATTTAGAGCTAGAAGGCACATTAAAGGTCAATTAGTACATTGTCCTCATTTGAAAATGTGGAAACCCAAGTTTCTCTGATTTCCCTGTCAGAAAACCAACATATATAACCCAGCCATTCAAAAAGAATAATATTGACTCTTAATGAACAGATGAATTTCTTTCTTTATTTTGCATCACATAGTAATGTACCTTTTATAATGGCAAATACTTTCAAAATGAGATTCTTCTAAAATTCCCAAATAAGCAGTAGTTATCACAATTAAGTCTCACTTCCAGTCAAACAACAACTATTAATTGCATGCTTAACATTTTGTTAGGTAGTATTTTTGATACAGACATTTTCTCTGCCTTCTAGTAATTTGACTATTAGGAAGATAAAATTCTCTCATGTGAAACAACTGATGAACAAGATAAGGCAGCCTATAATGTAGTGAGTTGCCAAATTTGTATAGAGGCAGACATGAATAGAGATGGAATAGATAAAGCACCAAAATAATGTCATGTCTCACATTTTTTTTAATTTGATTACTTGAATCTCTTCTTTGTCTTTGGGAGGTCACTCTTTGGATTCAATTATAATTAAAGAGATACAATAAAGTAAAACAATCAAATTATATCAAAATATTGTTTATATTCACTATTTGGAGAATGGAACAGATTTTTTTTTTTGCTGACTTTCTGGTCCACCAAGAAAATCTTCTGGTTTCAAAATTACATATCAGAAATATTTAGAAAATGATTTTTTTTACTTTACTGGATAGACATTTTTAAGTTTTACTTTTAGCATTACATATTTTCTGAAGTCTCAGTATCATTATTATTAATATCCATAATTATATATTTCTTGAGATATGGATTCATAAAATACAAAAGACTATTCTGAATCTTCTATTTCTAGGACTTATTGGGGATTAATTAATTCTTCTTTTCAACTTCTTTTATTTCTATTTTCTTCTTCCTCTAAAGACATGCTACAAATCAACCAACAATGAATCTGGCCAATGGAGGATTCTTCCTTGTTAGGTTCTGACTAATTTTTACATTTTAAATTCATAATATAGCATTTTTTTCATTTTGCTATAAGAAATTGCTGTGAAGGCAGGGACAATTTAGGGACTGTTTGAATTCACTGAGTCATGTACTTTGAACTATCTGATACTTTAATGGGACATGAGAGATAATATAGAGTACAGTAGAGTGAAGACTTTCCAAAATCAGGAAGGCTGGGTTTAAGAGCTATCCCAAATCATTCTTGGGATGCATATGCATATGAATTGTAAAGAAGGTGCCAATCTACATTGATAGAGGAAATTTCTTGGGAATGTTTTGATTCAATATAATCAAAACTCTAGTTTAAAAAAATACAAGATAAAAGAGGGACACCTGCAGGACAATTAATAGCTCTATCAAGAATTCTAAAAAAAAATTTAAATCAAGGCAATCAAATGGTAAAATGGAATAGATGTGATTATCATCAAATGTTTCATGATTATTAATTCATATCTAGAGGGTTTGGGAAGTAGATAGAGGTCCACTATTGGAGTCAAGACAAACAGTAAAAATCTTCTTTCTGATTCTGGCTGTGTGACACTGGGAAAGTCATTTTAACTCTACTAGGAAGTTTCCTAAAACCATGAATCACAGAAGAGTTGCTGTTTTTCATTAGTTGTAGGAATTTTCCTATCAGAGTTTTACTACACCAAATGAAATCACAGTCCAAACTTATGCTTCAGCTCCCAAAATGCATAGCATCTCAATAACTAGTCAAAAAAAACCTCATTCATTTCTCATTCAGTTCCCCAAATATAATTTATAGACTGCTAAAATCAAGTATATAACATGAAAAAGGGGAATCATTCCATGATGAGCTCTTCTATTAACTTCTAGAAAAAATATTAAACTGTTGTATGATGGAAAGAACACAGGCCCTGGTATTAAGAGAATCTGATTATAAATCTTGCTTTCAATAATTCCCACCTATGTGACCTTAGCTAAGTACTTAGGGTCCGTATGACTTAATAGCCTCATCTTTAAAATGAGGGGTTTGGCTTAGATGGCCTCTCAATTCTCTTCCTACTAGATTTATGATCTAGTATAGTTCTTTGAGTATAAAGGAGTGGGGAGAGCCCTGACTCTAAGTCAAGAAAATTCATACGTAATGACTGTGTGACCCTGAGAAATGATTTTAATATCTTAGTGTTTTAGGCAAATCTGTAAGATTAAAAGTTGCAAAGAAGGTGTCTACTTGCATTGGTAGAGGAAGTTTCCTCCCCTAAAGTTCTCTAATGATGAGCTCATAAGTCCAGTCTCAATCACTATCCCTATGCATTCAGAAATATGCCGGCTCCCATCCCATCACACACATTTATGAGAATATATACACATACATATAAAGAGAAAGATTTATATTTATATACTTAATTTTATATGTATATGTTTATATACATAATTTAAAGTAAAATAAGTCACAAATATACACAAAGATGTTTTAAATTAACAAAATGTTTAAGCCCCAGGGTGCTGAGAGCCACGGCTCATAGCAGCAGGGGAGTTTCCTGAGCTACGCCCTGGGGAGCACCGGGCACAAATTGGGGGAACAGCCGGGGCCCTCTGCCAGAGTGAGCACATGAAGCCCAGCCCTCAGGAAACACAGGGAGCAGTTTGACCACCACAGCCCAAATCCAGGAAACAGAAGCAGGCTGAGCCAGTAAGCAGGAGCCCCCAGGGCATGAGCCCATTGATCCTAGGGAGGGGAGTGAAGAGAGAGACTGCCCAGCTCTGTCCTCTGCCCCTGGAACAGGACTCTGGGGCTCTGAACACATTCAGATCCTGATCACAGTCTAGCCCCCCCCCCCCAATAGAACAGCAGGGGCCCCTGCCACCTCAGTCCGGTAGCAGAGGGGGGCGCATATAGTCATTCACAGACCAGGAGGGAGGACAGAGCCTCATACACTGAGACCCTTGTGGGAGTGTCCCAAAAGCTCAGGAAGCAACCCCAAAACAGGCTTAGAATAGGAAAATGAGCAGGCAGATTAAAAAGAGGAACACCATTGAGAAATGCATTATCTATAATCCCAAGAAGGATCAATATACTCAGTCTGAAGATGAGGAAGCACAAGCTCTTGCATCTAAAGACTCTAAGAAAAACAGAAATTGGGATCAGGCTATGACAGAGCTCAAAAAAGACTTTGAAAATCAAATGAGGGAGTTAGAAGAAAAACTGTGAAAAGAAATGAGAGAGATGCAGGAAAAACATGAAAATGAAGTCAGCAGCGTAGTCAAGGAAATCCCCCCAAAATGCTGAAGAAAATAGCATGCTAAAAACCAGCTTAGGTAAAATGGATAAAATAGTTCAAAAAGTGATTGAGGAGAAGAATGCTTTAAAAAGCAAAATTGGGCAGATGGAAAAAGAGATAAGAAAGCTCTCTGAGGAAAGCAAATCCTTCAGACAAAGAATAGAACTCAGGGAGATTGATGAATTTATAAGAAATCAGAACTCAATACTTCAAAATCAAAAAAATAAAAAATTAGAAGAAAATGTGAAACATCTCATTGAAAAAACAACTGATATGGAAAACAGATTTTGGAAAGATAATTTAAAAATTATTAGGATACATGAAAGTCATGATCAGGAAAAGAGCCTTGACATCATTTTCAAAGAATTACTACAGGAAAATTGCCCTGATATCCTAGAAGCAGAGGGCAAAATAGAAATAGAGAGAATCCGCTGATCCCCCGAGAAAGGGATTCCAAAAAACCAACCCCTAGGAATATTGTAGCCAAGTTCCAGAACTCCCAAGTCAAGGAGAAAATATTACAAGCAGCCAGAAGGACACAATTCAAATATCATGGAGTTGCAGTCAGGATCACACAGGACTTAGCAGCAACTACGTTAAAAGCTTGTAGGGTTTGGAATATAATATACCAGAAGGCAAAAGAGCTTGGAATGCAACCGAGAATCAACTACCCAGCAAAACTGAATGTCCTCTTCCAGGGAAAAAGACGGACTTTCAATGAACCAGGGGAATTTCAGATGCTCCTGTTGGAATGGCCAGAGCTGAACAGAAGGTTTGATCTTCAGATACAGGACTCGGGTGAAGCATAGAAATTGGAGGAGAAGGGGAAAATATGAGGGACTTAATGATGATGAACTGCATGTATTCCTGCATAGAAAAATGACATTGATAATACTCATATGAACCTTCTCAGTTAATAGAGCAGGTAGAAGGAGCTTTTATAGTTGAAGCACAGGAGAAAGCTGAATTTGAAGATAAAATATGGTGTAAAAATAGAGTCAATAGAAAAAAGGGAAATATAATGGGAGAAAGAAAAAGGAGAGGGGGAAATAGGCCAAGATATTTCATATAATAAGATTTTTTCTTTGTTACAATGAGCCATTGCAATGATATGGAAGGGGGGAAGACAAGGGGAAATGAGGGAATCTTTGCTCTCATCAGAGGTGGCTAGGAGAGGAAACAGCATATATACTCAATGGGGTATAGGCATCTGGAGTAAGAAGGAAGGGGGTGACAGGGGGAAGGGGGGAGGTGAGTGATGGAGGAGAAGATGGACCATGGAGGGAGAGTGGTCAGATATAACACATTTTCTTTTTTACTTCTTTCAAGGGGCTGGGATTGGATGGCCTGTCTGGGACCATAGGGCCAGGTGGTTGCTGGGCCTAATGGGGTGGTAGTGGGGCTCGGGGCCTCTTGGCTCCAGGACCAGGGATCTGTCTGCTGTGCCACTCAGCTACCCTACAGCAGAGTCAGAGTGAAAGGAGAGAGAAAATATAGTACATGGTAGTGGAGAAATACAAAAGGAGGGAGTTGCTATCAGCAATGGTGGAAAAATATGGAAGTAACTTTTGTGATGGACTTATCATAAAGAATGTGTTCCACATCCGATAGAGTTGTTGGTGTTGGAACACAGACTGAAGTACATTTTTTATTATTATCATTTTGGGGGGGGGTGCAGGACAAATGGGGCTGGGTGGCCTTCCTGGGGCTGCATAGCAGGGTGATTGTTGGTTGTCTGAGGCCAGATTTGGACCCAGGTGCTCCTGGCTCAAGGGCCAATGCTCTGTCCACCACCCAACCAACCCTACTATTATTACTATTTTATTTCATTTTGGGTCTTTTTTTTTCTTTTTCTTTTTTGGTTTTTGCAGGGCAGTGGGGTTGGTGTGGCTTGCATGTCACACAGCTGGGTGATTGTTGAGTACATGGGGCTAGATATGGGCTTATGTGCTCCTGGCTCCAGGGCTGGTGCTCCATCCATTGTGCCACCTCGTCATACCTACAATTATTACTATTTTTTTAATTTTAATTTTTTTCCTCTCCCCTTTACTTTATCACTCAAGTGAGTCTGTATTTTTGGGGGGAGGGGGTATTTTGTTTACTCTTAAACAAGAATATTTTATTAATGTATAAAAACATTATTTGTAAAAAAAAATGTGCATGCCCTTTGATCCAGCATGCCACTCCTCGGTCTATACCCTGAAGAGATGATGAAAAACGCTAAAAACATCACTTGTACAAAAATATTCATGGCAGCCCTGTTTGTGGTGGCAAAGAATTGGAAATCAAGTAAATGTCCTTCAGTTATGGAATGGCTTAGCAAACTGTGGTATATGTATGGAACACTATTCTTCTATTAGAAACCAGGAGGTATGGGAATTCAGGGAAGCCTGGAGGTATTTGAATGAACTGATGCTGAGTGAGATGAGCAGAAAAACACTGTACAGCCTAACAGCAACATGGGTGTGATGATCAACCTTGATGGACTCGCTCATTCCATTAGTGCAACAACAGGGACAATTTGGGGCTGTCTGCAATGGAGAATATGATCTGTATCCAGAGAAATAACTGGAGTTTGAACAAAGACCAAGGACTATTACCTTAAATTTAGAAAAAAAAACCCTGATATCTTATTGTCTGATCTTGCTATCTCTTATACTTTATGTTTCTTCCTTAAGGATATCATTTCTCTCTCATCATACTCAATGTGGTTCAATGTTTACCATGGAAACAATGTAAAGACTGACAAACTGCCTTCTGTGGGGGTGGTGGGGGGGGGTGGGGGGAGGGAAGAAAGATTAGGGGAAAAATTGTAAAACTCAAAATAAATAAAATCCTCAATAAAAAAATAAATAAAGTTGCTTTGGGAAAATCTTAAAAATATATTCAGGTATAGGGAGGGCAGTATGATATTTACTGACACTTTTAATCATTCATTAACATCTTAACATTTTCAACTAGTGGTTCAACCTTCTCTTCTTCTCATTTTACAGGTAAAAGAATTAACACCCTGGAAGATTTATTTGTCTAAGATCACATAGTTTATTCAGTAGTGGAGGAAGGCAAGGTTCTCTTAATTCTAAATTTAATATTGGTCCCACTATGCTCTGCTCTGCTCTGCTATATCTTTGTCTATATGTTTTCTCCAAGTAAATATGCATATATAAACCAATCTTTGTTTGGTTCTTTTTAAAAAGTAGAGTTATTTTGAGGAGTAGAATAGAAATTTCTGCATGGTGATGAGACCAAAAAATTCTAAATCATTGTCCCTGGTATCTAGGTAATAGCAGATGGTGATATCTGTAGATCCTGTATTTATGTGCATGATTTTACAAATAGATATCTGGGAGCCTTAACCTTAAGCCCTCTTACCATCCCATACTAATTGATTCTGTATATGTTCACATAGATTGTGAATTCAGAGGAATAATTATAGCAATAATGATAATAATAAAATACAAGGATATATAAAGTCTTTAATTGTTCAAATAAATAATGATGAATAAGAAGTTGGCTTATTTCAATAATTTTAATGTTTTCTGATGTCTTTTTATGTATAAATAAGACTAACTCTGTTACTATTTTAATTTATATTTATATTATATAACAAACCAACCTCTAATGTGCTTAGCAACTTGGCAGCTGCTAGGAGAAGACAGATTAAGGATAAATTTATGTCTCTACCAAATCTTGATTTGTTTAACATAGTAGCTCTCTTTCAGTGCATTGCAGGGAAACATAGAAATTAAAATAAAATAATAATTTAAAAAAAGCTCAGAAATTATCTCATTCAAACCCTTCCTATTATGACTGATGAAACTGAGTCCCAGAGAGGTGAAATATCTTTCCCAAGATCACTGAACTAGTTTCAGTTAGTAATTAATGCAGAGCTTTTCTCTTTGTTCTTCAATATTGTTTCTTTGGTTTTTCTTTTCACCTCATAATTCTTATGGTTCAAAAAAGAGGAAAAAAAACTGACTAAACAAAAAAAACTCAAACAAGCCCTACCGTATCTGTGCTCAACATGACAATATAAGAAATTCTGACTTTATTTATCAGACTGGAAAATATTTAATTATTTATCTTCCCTGGGAGGGCAGTGTTATTTAGAGTTTGTCATTCTGACAAAGTTCAGCATTCTGAATTCCAACTCTCTCTCAGGAAAAAAAAAGATAATAGAGTCACTTATGGCAAGAGAGGAGCAAAGTTTCAGCCCTCCTATGTTCACACAAACATATAATTCCCTCATCATAATCATATGAATTGATGAGAAATCTCTTTTACCTTTTTCAAAAAAAAAGTGTTGTTTGTTTTGGTTTGTTTTCTTGGTGTTCTGAAGAATGCTTAAAGGCTCCCTCCTAATTATCCTAATTCATTTAATATGAGGATGGATTAAATGTTGGAATTTCTACTTTCCTTTTTATGGATTTACTTCTCTAATCAGTCAATAAAAGCAACACTGGGACTTGGTGTGTATCTCCCATTATTACATTATAGTAACTGACAATAATAACAGTAATAATTATTTCAAGATAGAGAAGTACTTTTGACCTCTATTTTCTCCCTTTGGTCTATCTAAGTCTGATTCAACATTGATTTCTTTCCCAGGGAAGTTACTATAATCATGTTATGGCTGATTTATCACAATATGTTCACTGGCTAGTAATTTCTCAACTTGAACTTGCTTTTCTCATTTATTCCTTCTTTTAATATGTGTGTGTGTGTGTGTGTGTGTGTGTGTGTGTGTGTGTGTGTGTGTGTGTGTATGTTCTATAGTCTGTGTTTTGCTTTTTCATTTGATATCCTCAAAAACTGAGCACAATTTCTTCTGGTTGCTTCTGTCATTTGCCATTTCTTATAACATGCAGGAAGTAATGGAAATTAACCTGTAACCTTCTCAAGCTACTACTATATATACACTCTACATGAGGTGTTAGTAAATGATCCTGGGCTTCATCTTATAGCAAATTATTTTTTTCCTTTAAGAACTTTGGAAATTATTTTCTTCAATTTAGTTTCTGGAAAAGTCATAAGGAAATATACTACCTCTTCCTATTAGAGAAAAGGGCATGGCAGATATAGACTATGGTATACATGATTAAATGTCATCACTATATGTATTGGCTTTGCTTATTTTTGTTTAATTTCTTACAAGAAAGGATGAAGAATGATTATTATAAAGAAATCAATTTTGAAAATGACATTTTCTCTAGTGATTAAAAAAATCATTAACTATATGTATGTTCCTCCATAGTATATCTATTTAGAAATAAGATCTAAATTCCTTTGTGGTTCTAAATTCTGTCAATAACCATAACCTAGTACCAATTTTCAGCACTTAGCATATTCACTAGTAATACAAAGGGAGTGGTGGAAAGTAATATTGATTGTAGGACATAAAAGGATCAAAGAGTAGAAATTACTAAAATCTTTCAAGTTTGTGTTTTCCCTACAAGGTTTGTCCTGTCAAATTACATGATCAACAAATGTCTCATTTACTTTATCTAGAAAATAAAGATTATGGTAGGAACAACATTTTCTTCCAGAATTCTTTGCCATAGAGCCTAAGCTAGTTTTCCCTAAGACTCTTAAAATGACTTTGAAATTATTCTAAAAATATAATTGACTCAAAGGACTATCTCCCTTGATGGAGCTTCTAAGTGACCTCTGACCATAATGATGTGACTTATTAGTTATTTTGGGAAAATAAGAAAACTCAAAACAGGCTTCTCACTTCCATACTAAGGTGAGTCTGTTTAACAAGGAAGGATATGGTGACATATACAGCTCTGAGTCATTCATATCAAGTTTGAAAGGTCCCCACTATATATGCTTGTGCCTTTGTATTCCTTTAGGTAGTCAGAACTCACTTCAAAGAAGCTTAAGGTCATCAAAAAACTGCATCAACAGTAAATCTTAATCTTCTGAGCCTATCAAATCCTGGGAACAGTTCCAAAACAGTTTAAGGGAAACTGATCTAACCTGAATGGGCTGGAGCCTTAGAGAAAGTTTGCTTAGCTCCCATGACCATGTGCTATGGAAGAGCTCCTCACTCTGGGTGGTTGATCCAGTTAATCTTTAAGGTCTCTTCTATTCCAAATCTAAGATTTCATAATCATAATTTTAAAAAAATAAACAGCTTAGTCTAGAAAAATCTATAAACTTTTCCAGACTAATATGAAAAAGTATCAAGATCAGGTCTTCTAAATAGAAATTAAGTAGGTTTGTCTAACATTGTTATCTATGCAATCTTTACAATAGAACTCATGGTTCAACTAATACCATAAATCTTCTGCCTGGATGTTAGTCAAGATAGTTTCCTGTTCAACTTCAAGAATTTGTTACTTACTATGAGTGTTTTATGTCTTTCATTTTTTTGCTTTATAAATTCCTATGCGTCTTCTGTCCATTTTATATTTCTTTAAATTGAAATACAACTTCACTCTTCCCCAAATCTGTTTATTTTGCTTTCTACATACATAGACTTGTTCTCTACACTTATGGAAACCTACTCACAAACATATTTGTAGATTTTTCAGAATAAATTCCCAAAGGGGACAAGGAACATAAAGAGAAAATAACCCATTTTTTTGGAAGGGATTATACAATTGGTCCTAGAACTTCATTAGTAAGAAAGTTAGCCAGTGGGGGTTCTCTTCCACCTAGCACTATTCTTCTCTCCTCCCAGTAATAGTGGCTCCATATCTAGTCCCCCCAGGCACAGAATCTCCAGAAATTCTAATGAGAAAGAAAATTTGAAGTTATAGGAAGAGATCAATGATGATGGAAAGAGAGTTAATATTATTATTTTTTAAATATATATATATACAGAATATAGAAATAAATCTATATAACAATTAATACAAATGTGTGGCATAGTGTTCTAAGATGAGGAATTTAAAAGTCAGAAAAAGTTGAGATTTGAGAGAAAAAATCAATGTAATAACATTTGAAAGGAGAGATATGCTTAGGGAAAAGAGGATGATCAAAGAAACAAAAGGATATCTTTTTTAGGGAGCATCAGATTACCAATATTAATACTGGAGAGGATATAGAAGTTCTCCATTCTAATTTACTTCCTTTTTCTTGTCCAAGGAGAATGGTTGGAAAGGACAGAGCAAAAAAAGCAAAGGAGTGGAGAGTGATGGGTAAAATTATAGGTCAGACACATCAAACTCAGGCTACCACAAAACTGTTGAGTGATCCTGAACCAGAATAAAATTTAATTGGGAAATTTTTAATAAATATAATATATAACCAGGATTAATACAACAATAGCCAGAAATAATTGTACATTGATGGTTGCTCTTTGAGGATTTCATGCCACATGTTCTAGATGAACTGTATCTTCAGATATGGAAATAACTCAAAGATGTGATTCTTTGATCAAAAAGATCATGGTGAATGAAATCATTATTCACAGAACAAGTAAAAGATAAGAGTTGTCCAATTTTCAACAATAATAAGAGATATAAAAATCTCTAAAAGGTACAAACTAGAATCCATGAAGTTTTACTTTGATACCAGGTAAAATGTAGAATAAAATATTAAATATATGATTAGTATACATCTAGAAAAGGGAAAGCAATAACTAAGAGACAACTTGACTTCATCAAAGACAGGTTATACCAGACTAATAACTTTTCCTTTTTGGACAGGGAAATCCTATATTTAACTTATATAATATTGTGAAAAATTTAACACTTTCTCATTCTTTGCTTGTGAAAAAGATAAAAATACTAGATTACAATAAATAAGATTAATCAAGTACTGATGGAAAGCCTGTTTACAAAGAGTAACCATCAAGTGGTTCTTTGACAATTTTGAAAGAGGTTTCAAGTAAGTATTCCAGGATTGGTGTTTATGCCTCTGCTGTTATTATTATTATTAATAAAAATTTTCAATTATAATAATATTAATATTGATGTGTTTTTATAATTTGAAAAGAGGCATAGATACTGTTTGTTTTTTAATTTATAAATGCCACAAACCCAAGAGGGATGGGTAAAAGAATAGATCAGATGTAACAAACTCATAGCCTGGGGCTACCACAAACTGTTGAGCTGTCCTGAACCAGATTAAAATGTAATTGGGAATTTTTTAACATATATAATATATAAGCAGGATTAATACAACCATAACCAGAAATAATAAAATACTTAATTTAATAAAATAACTAGTATTAATGTGTGGAAGTTGCAAAGAAGTATATTTGGCCTAATTATAGGAATATTTCTTAATAACTGGAGAAATAAAAAAAAGTGAAAAAGACTACTTCAAATAGAGCAGGCAGGTGACATAGTGGAATGCATGCCAGACTTGGAGTCAGGAAGATTTATCTTCCTGAGTTCTAATGTAGCCTCAGATACTTTCTAGCATTGTGACTGGACAAATCACTTAGCCTATTTGCCTCAGTTTCCTCACTTGTTAAATGAGCTGGAAAAGGAAATGACAAAACACTGCATTTTCTTTGCCAAGAAATCCCCAAATGGGGTCATGAAGAGTTGGACATGACTAAAATGTCTGGCTAGCAGCAACAACCTTAAGTAGTTGATTTCCTCCTCATTGGAGGTCATTAAGCCATGGTTTAATGACATTTGTCAGGTAGACTGTGGTATGAATTCTTATTTAGGCTTGACTTCTATGTAGCTTATTAGTTCCTTTTCAACTCTGAAATCCTATTTTCACAGGATTCTATTTGTTTTGGACAAAATAAGTAGGGGGGCAGACAGAGCGAGAAGAGAAGGGGAAAAAGTGAGAGAATTTTTAGCGACAAACTAAATGAAATTTAATAAAAATTATAATGTTACAATTTAAAAATAAGTAAATATTAAACTTTCAAAAATGCTTACTGTTAGATTTAGTTTTCTTCTCTTTCTATTTGAAATGTCTATTTAAACTTAGATTTCCTTGCCTTGGACCTGTGACCAGAGTCCATGTTCTTTCTATGAGTTCTCCACTATGGAATAGCTACTCAGAAGTGCTTATGGACAATGCAATTGCCAATTAATTCCAGCTGCACCCAGAGCCTATAAAACAGTCCTCTGAATTCTCTTTCTGAACAGTTTGACTTCCTTATCATCTCTGGCCTAAGAGCTTCTGATGCTGATTCTACTGCTGCTAGGGAGGCTGCTTTTAAGAACCCTAGCTGTAGCATATACTCAGGGTTGACTCTCATTCTGGTGTCACAGACTTTTCCTGATAATCTTCTATGTCCTTTTAGGCTGGAAAAATGACTCACCCTGACCTTTTTTTTGGCTCTCTAAAATTTGATTTGAGACATTATTTTAAGGTTATTTGGAGGGGAATGTTAAGAGAGTTTATCTGATTTGATGCTTCCAATTATCAATCCTGGTTCTACCCCTTTACCTTTTCTATAGCTCATAGAATTTTATCAAAATGATCACATAATATTAATCAGACAACCAAATTATCTAAAAGAGCTAGTCTAAATAAAAACAAAATTCATCTGGAAATCAATGAAAAAAATGAGAAGGAAAGTAGTCTTGTCATATCAGATCTCGAACTGTATTATAAAGCAGCAACTATCAAAACAATCTGGTACTGGGTAAAAAAGAGTGGTAGGTCAGTTGAATATATTAGGTACATTTTACATTATAATAGTAAATGATCTAGAAATCTAGTGTATGCTAATCTAAAAGGTTTAAGCTTTTGGAACAAACATAATATGACAGAAACTGCTGGGGAAACTAGAAACAAAATGGCAGAAACCAGGTATAGAACATCTTTCATGCTGTTTTATACCTAGTTTCTGCTATTCTATACCTAGTTTCTGCCTTAGTATATCTAGTTTCTGCCATTTAACAAGAGAAGTTTAAAATGATTCAAGACACAAAGGTTATCATCATAAGTAAAATGGTGGAATGTCAGGATAAGGTCTTGATCTTAGAGAGAATCAACACTTCTACAGTGTTCTCAACAAACCATCATCAATCAATGGTAAAGTTATTTACATTTACTTCAGGTTGAAGTCAATTCCTCCTTGAAGTTGAAGCATCAACTGAAAAAGAGATTTTGAATATCATTAAACTCCTTTCATGAAGTAAAGCACCTTATGCTGATTCTATTCTAGCAGAGTTTTATAAGTTGATTGGAATTTTCTTGTCATATGGATAGAGGAGGTTGCCCCTTAGGAGTTCAAGGACACCTCCATTGTCCATCTCTATAGGGTAAAGGAAATGAACTGTCCTGTGATAATCATGATGGGGGAGTTAGGAGGAGGGGGGGAATTGTCTTTTTCTTAGCAAGATACTTGCCAGAGTCCTCCTAATAGGCTGATTCTTCACATGGAAAATGCTCATCTACCTGAGAGCCAGGGTGGTTTAAGAAAGGGCCAAGGATTAGTTGATTTGGTCTTTGCTGTCCTAAAACTCCAGGAGGCATGTCAGAGCCAAACAGAGGTTTGTACAAAACATCTGTAGATCTGATCTTTAATAGTGTCAGTAATAAGGGTTTATCAATATTTATGTCAACATTGAGTTGCGTGGAGTTCATTAGTACTGTATGCTAACTTCATGATGGCTTGCTTGCCAGGGTTTTGAATGATGAATAATGGACTTATACTTTCCAAGTCACCAATAAATTGAAGCATGGCTATGTGCTTGCTATCATGATTTTTAGCATGATGCTTTCAACCATGATCTTGAATGCTTTAACTGATGATGAACACAGCATCAAGGTCAGCTTTAACACTGATGGTAGATTCTTCAACTTGTAAAGGCTTTAAGCCAAGACTAAAGTGGAGGTAGTGTAGGTATATGATTTTCTGTTTTCAGATGATTGTCATTCAACACAACCTCTGAAATTGAGATTTAACACAGTATGGATCAATTCTTTGCTGTTTGTGCTAATTTTGACCTAACAATTAACACGAAGAACACACAGGTGCTCCATCCATCAGCATCACACTATTCATATGGTAATCCAATGGTTACAGCAAATGGAGAAGTTTTGAAAACTGGATAAGTTCACTTACCTTGGCAATAATATGTTCCAGGAATGTACACATTGATAATGTACATATTGCCAAAGCTAGCTTAGTATATGGGAAGTTCTGAAGTAAAGTATGGGAGAGGAGAGATTAGACTGACTGCTAAACTAAAGGTCTATGGAACTGTTATGCTGACCTCATTAATGTGTGCCTATGAAACCTGAACAGTATACCAGTGCCTTGCCACAAAGATGAATCACTTCCATTTGAATTCTTAGGAAGATTTGCTGAAGGATAAGATAACAGACAATGAGGTTCTTTCTCAAACTAAACTGCCAAGAATTCCAACTCTACTACAGAGAGTCCAACCCCGAAGGGCTGACTTTGTTGTTTGAATGCCAATTATACACTTGCCAAAAAGATTATTTTAAGGAGAACTTACACAGGACAAGTGTTTATGGTGGTCAGAAAAAGTGATACAAGGACATGCTCAAGATCTCTCTTAAGAACTCTGTAATTGCATGACATGGAATCACCTTAGCATAGCAGGCTTTCATCAGAGAAGATACTGTGCTATATGAGTGAAGCAGATTTGAAATGGTTCAAAAGAAATAAGAAATGTGCAAATTCAAAAAACCTACCCCAAATGGACAACAACCAATCAAACAACCAACCATCAACTGGGGAACTTGGGAAAATGTACCTGTCAGACCTATGGAAAAGGGAAGAATTTATGACTAAAAAGAGATAGTATTAAATTCAATAAAACCTTTGCACAAAGATATTCAATACAACCAAAATTAAAATGAAAATAGAAAACTACAGGAAAATTTTTGCAACAACTATCTCTGATATAGGCCTCATTTCTCAAATATATATATATATATGGAGAATTAAGTCAAATTTATAAAAATACAAGTGATTTCACAATAAATAGTCAAAGCATTTCAACTGGCAGTTGTTAGAAAAAGGAATCAAAATTATTTATGTTCATATAAAAACTGCTCTAAATAACTATTGATTATAGAAATGCAAATTAAAACAATTCTGAGGTACCATCTATCAGATTGGTCAACATGACAAAAATAAATGAACTAATAATAAATGAACTAATTAATAAATTAATAAATTAATAAAATAATTTAAAATGTTGGAGGGGATATGGGATAACTGGGACTTTAATGTATTTGTGAAGTTATAGATTGATTCAACTATTCTGAAAACCAATTTGGAATGTTATCCAAAGGGCTATAGAGTTTGTACATACCCTTTGATCCAGAAAAACCATTATGAGGTCTATATCTCAAAGAGATTTTTTAAAGAGGAGAAAGGACCTATTTGTACAAAAAATATTTATAACAACTTTTTGTAGGGGCTAAGAATTGGAAATAGAGAGGATACCCATCAAATGGAGAATGACTGAACCAGGTGCATGATCATGATGGAATATCATTGTCCTATAAGACATGACAAGCAGATTAATTTCAGAAAAAACTTGGAAAACAAGAACTGATACAAATGTGATGTAAACTAGGCTATATTCAGGGGCAAAAACCTAGTTCTGAGAGCATATATCAAAAAGTGGGATAGAAATGCATAATGAATTAAACCTGTATATATAACATTTAGTAAAGGATCAGGATAGCAAAACGGAAATAACCACTCTCAAGCAGAGATAAATGCAATTGAAAATAAAAAATGTTGAAAATATAAATGAATATAATCTTTTTTTGAGAAAATTAGCAAAAATTATATATATATTGAATCTAATAAAAGTTGAGGTTAAATGTACAATATAAAATATATAAAGGAGGAAATAATAAAAATATAACCAAGATCATAATGTTATACTAAGAAAAAAAGTTTACAACCTAAAAGAAATGAATACTTATCTATGAAAGTGTTGCATACCAAATCAAGAAAATACCAAGTATATAAAACCAATTGGATATACATCAAGAGAATGACAGGATATACCTACCAGACTCAGAAGGACAAATCAAATGGACCTATAAAAAAGCTGTCTTGGAAAGAAACATCAGTGCCAGATGAATTCATGAGCTAATTCTTATCTAACATAAAACCCATCAAGTTTTATGCTATTTATATTATTTCAGAAGGTAGAAAATGATTTTGTGAAATACTTATTTTTAAAGGAGATATAGGGTTGATTCTTAAACTATAGACAAAGCTGAGAAAGAACAAGACCGAATACCATTAGCAAAAATTGATGAAAAATACTAAATCAAATATTTATAAATGGAATATAGAAATGAATCCATTAAAAAATAAATGTGATCATGGCCATGATGGATTTACAAGTGGAAAGCAATAGTAGTTCAATAACAGAAAGAGAAAAGAAATAATTTTGTCTCTAATATAACCAGATAATTCCTACATGATCTTGCCATTCAATGGCATAGAAGTCTTTGATAGAATATCCCACTCACTCATTTATATTAAAACTTAAGTTTTGGAGGGGAAGGTTCTGTTTAATATGATATAAAGCAAATGTGTGAAACACTGAAAGAACTGACTTTTTAAATGTGTTAAACAGGAATTTCCAGGCAACTACTACAAAAATTTTAAGAAATCTTAGCAATATTAAAGAGACATGAAAAAGGAATCAAAATAATGAAGCTCTACAACTAGGTTAAAATATCTCTATTTGCATGCAGTAGTATTCTGTATTTACAAAATTCAGCACAATACCAAAAGAATGGAAGGAATACCTTATTACATCAATGAAATTATCTGCCTAATTATTACCAAGGATAAAAAAGAAACTGACAAATAAATGCCTATTAAAATGATAATGCAAATCAAAAAATATATCAAGAGATCCAAGAAATACACATTTAAATTCAAAATAATTTGACCAGAAATCAAGAAATGGATAAATATCCCTTGTTTACAGTCATTTCAAGTATGTGTAATTTTAAAAGTACTACTCAAAGTTACTAATTGAATGCAATAGTTATCAAAATATCAGTTTTTCATAAAATTAAATGAGGTCACAAAAATTCTTATCAAGATCAAAGAGATAATTTGACAATAAATATAAAAAAAAGAAACAGTGATGTGGGACTCACTAGTATTACCACATATTTTTAAAGACACAGTTAAAATGAAAATTACAAAAACCTTGTGGTCCTAGAAAAAAGATAGAAAAGTAGATTCATGAAACAGAAGCAAGAACCCATAAATAGAACCCAATGAAAAGAAGAAATTAGTGTTTGACTAAACCACACTCAGAAAACACTGGGGAATTTATTAAACTCCCCTGGGAAAATTAGCTGACTACATGGCAAAAGAAGGGGTTGATTATTTATGTTGCCCCTATACCACAATGAACTCTAATTGGATCAATTACCTAAATATATTTTAAATAATTAAAGATTTGAAACTAAAAAAAAACACTTTATTTTTTCACAATTATGAAGAGAAGGGCATTTTCCCTTCACTAATGAAAAGAAATCTTGGGGACAAAACTATTTTGTACCACAAAGCATAATAGATTTAACATTTTAAAAGAAGCAAATAGGGAATGTAGTTGAAATAATTATATTAGATGAAAATCTGACATTCAGAATTTACAAGAAATTGACATTTATATATAAGATTAATTAATATGAGAAAAAAATATAAGTGATATAAAGTGGAATCAGTTGAACTAGAGCTGGAGTCATGATTTAAATTTATTTCCTCTCCCTTCCATTCTATACAACGGGGCCAAAATTATTTTCCTCAATTATAGGTAAGGACTAGGAGTCCTCGTCTAAATAAATTTCAGTGTTTCCTTATCACCTATATGATAAAATACAAACTCCTCAGTCTGGCATTTGAAATTCTTCATGGCTTGGCTCTAACTTGCCCAACATTTTGCATCACTTCTTTTCATTTTACCTTATAACATCATCACCTCACTTAAATTCAATTTACCCACAAGTCGAAATATCACCCTTGTTATGTGATTAGTCCTAATCCAAGAACTAAGAACAAACAACAACTAAACATCCTTATCTGGGATTGCTGAATTATAGGAAAACCCATGATAACTTTTCAGCCTTTTCCTTCCCCTCTTCATTCCTCGCAGTCTGAATAGGCACCAGAGTCAGTGTGGGGTGACTGGAAATAGAAATACCTGTCATCACTTAGGGGATTTTTCCTCTTTACCTTCCACCTTCATCTGGGCAGACTTAGTTCTTACAGAATATATTTAATTCTTTCTAATCTTTAGGCCTTCTATCTGCCTTGCCATTTTCTCCAAATATTCTCCAGACCTTATCTCAGACCTTATCTCTATCTCTATGCCCAACAGTTATATGGCCAGCATTGTCAACTGACCTACTGATATCTATATTTAATTTTGCTGAAGAACACTTGCTTTGCCATCTGTGCCACTACTGGATGGTCACAACTTCTGGACTTTGCCATCTGCTATGCTTCTAAGCTTTATTTTTACATGATAGCTCCCCTAATTAAAATAGGAATTCCTTGATAGTTGGGCCTATTTACTTTTCCTAATTGAAATCAAAGTACTTAGGAAAGTGCTTGAAATTTTTAACACACTAAACAAATGTATTTTTATTCATTTGCATTAATTCATACACTCTTTGCTTTGGATGAATGTACTTTCTTATTTTTCTGAACATTCCATGTTCTATTACATCCTCCTGATGATCTCCTCTCTTTTAGCATTCTTAACTTCCTTTAAGACTCATGTCATATGTCACCTCTTTTGAGAAATATATTTTGGTGATTACTCTAATTAGTGTGTGTAATTTCTTCATAACATATTATATTGATTCATCTGTATAAATGTTGTATCCCCTCAGTAGGAACCCCTGAGAAAAGGTATCACAGTAACTTAACAACAGGTGGTACTTAGTGAATGCTTAGTATTTAATGAATTGCACTATTAACTAATGGACACAGCAATAAGGATAGAATAACTGACAACAAGAATAGCATTAGCATAGCATTACAAATATTTTTTAAAAATTGATATATATATATATATATATCGTATTTAATCCTTTTAACAAGAACTTTCTGATATGGGTGAGATAAAAAAAAACTGGGGCTGAGAGATGTTAAGTTCACATAGTAAGTATATGAATCAATATGTGAACTCAGGCACAATCTTCTCTACCACTGCTCCATCAAGCTATGTAGACAACTTCCTTAGATATGAATATGAATTGTTTATACCTATATAATTAGATATTTCAATTTTTTGCTCAGTCATTTTAGTTCTGTCTGTCTCTCATACACAAGAAGATAATCTCAGGGTAACAAATTATAGACATTGGAAAGCCCAGTGCTGGCAGGTCTGTAGGGAAATGGGTATTTTACAATGATATTGTCTTAACAGGACTGCAGATTGGTGCTATTATTTGGAAAGTAAGATGGTAATATATGGGGAATCAGAAAACTAAATAATTCCATTGCTATGTCTTTATTCTAAGAACCTTATAAAAAAGAGGGTGGTATTGGACATTTCTTTCAAAAAAATTCATAGCATTCCTATAAACCAATTAAAATAATCAATGCATTCAACAAGTAGAGATTATTTGAATAAATATTGATGTTATTTCCATAAAAATATTATAATATTATATTTTATTTAGAGGTAGCAAGGTAGCAAATTGGGTAGAGAATTGAGCTTGGAGTAAGTAATATATGAATTTGAATGTGGCTTCAGTCATTAACTAGCTGTATGAATCTGGGCAAGTTATCTCTATCGAAGTTTTCTTAATTATAAAATATGTATAATAATGGTAAGTTCTCTTAGCTGTTGTGAAGATTAAGTGAAATAATATTTTTCAAGAGGTCAAGTGACTTGTCCAGGATCATACAGTTAGCATGTGTTGGAACCTGAACCCAAGACTTTTTGGCTTAAAGTCAACTCAAATCTACTTCACCAGGCATCACCATTAATTGTTTGATACTCAAGTTTGTTCAGTCAGAGTATTTTCCTTCATTTTCCTTCCACAAATAAGGACTGCTATAAGTATTTTGTAGAAATAGAAACTTTCTATCATTTACTTCCTATTGACATCTATCTATCTATTTGTATATTTGTGACCTAGCCCAGGGTCACAAAATCACACATATGTTTGTACATATATATATATATATATATATATATATATGTGTGTGTGTGTGTGTGTGTGTGTGTGTGTGTGTGTGTTTGTGGGTGTAGGTGCATTTGGTCACTTTTCTAGTGTAATTTGAAAATATTTAATGGAACATTTGGATCAATTCACAGTTCTACCAACAATACATTAGCTTTCCTCACTTTTTGTCCAACACAATCCACACCCCATTTTCCACATCAGCAAGTAATTTCTTCTCAGTCACAATTATGTCCAGTATACTAGGTCTTCATATCACATCCTCTTGTTACTTAGTCATTTTTTTCAATCATAACCAAGTGTTTATGATCCTTTTGGGGGTTTTCTTGCCAAATATACTAGAATTCTTTGTCATTTCCTTCTCTCATTTTTACAGATGAGGAAACTGAGAAAAACAAGGTTAAATGATTTACCCCAGGGTCACAAAACCAGTAAGTGTTTGAGGTCTGATTTGAATTCAATTCTTCCTAACTCCAAGCCTGGTACTCTAATCACTATGTCAGCTAGCTGCCCTTCCCCCACTGTTTAAAGTGCACCAAAAGTACTTACCTAAGTTGAGGATTTATCATTTTTGGTAGACAATGTGTTCTAACAGTTGAGTAATAATTTGGGGGAGATGGATAGGCTACTGCATCTTGAATTCAAATTACTCCTCAAATCCTTCCTTGCCATATGAATTTGGGAAATTCATCTTATCCTCCATTATCTTCAGTTTCTTCCATTATAAGAAGATAATTATAGTTAGAGAAGGTCATCTCCAGTAGAACTGATTCATTTCTGACCACTGGACATAGATGACTCCAGAGAAGAAAGTGAAGCTGGTGATTTTTTGCCCTCCCTCACTTAAATCCAATTTACTTGCATGTCATGGTATCAACTCCCTATTGTCATGGTTCTTTCTGAGAACCAAGGACAAACAAAAACCTATGTGAGTAACAGAAGTTGGCCCATTGCTGGCCAGCTGGGCAACATAACTATTTTTATTCTTTCTCCCTCCTTTGCTTCCTTCCTTCCTACCTTCCTTCCTTCCTTCCTTCCTTCCTTCCTTCCTTCCTTCCTTCCTTCCTTCCTTCCTTCCTTCCTTCCATATAAGTTGTCCCATCCTTATCTGAGGCTTGAAAACTGGTAAGATATCTTGGAGTTTACCAGCCCCATATCACTCTGGTTTGCATTGATTGGCTTGAATTGACAGGCTCGGAGTGAATGTTTTTTGTGATGTTTTGACTAGAAAATCTGAAGGTTTTCTCCCAATTAAATTGTTTTTTGCTAGGCTGTGGAGTTAAGTGACTTGCCCATGGTTAAATTTTTTTTTTACTATATAAAAAATATTGTTCTTTGCTCCATTTCTTTCTTACCTGTCTTAATCACTGAATGGGTATTGCCCCCAGTTAAAATGAGACTTGATAAAGACATTAGTTTAATATGACCAAGGTCTCCCATTGAGCCCAGGGTCATCTCCAGGCATCCTATTGTATATCTACCCAATGAATTCAGATGACTACAATGGAGAAAGTAAGACTAGTGACATTTGCACTGCCCTCTCTCACTTAAATCCAATTCATTTTCATATTATGGCATCACTTCCCTGATGTCATGGTCTTCTTTGAGAAAGAAGGATAAACAACAAGAGGTCAACATCCTCCTCTTAGTTTTTCACACTAATAGTATATGTGTCATCCTTAATCCTCACTGTCTCCCATAACCCATGCCAATTTATTGCTAATACCTGCCAATTTCACCTTTTGAAACATCTCTAATAAATGTCTTTCCTCTAACACTGCCACCACTCTAATACAGGTTCTTATCACTTAACACTTGGATTATTGCAATAGTCCACTAGTGGTCAGTCTCCTTCTAGTCACTCTCTCTTCAATCTATTCTCTGTTTGTTATGGTTGCACTTTTCATGTATGGATCCAGAATATTTTAATCATGATGGGTGGAAGTTGAAACAGATATAAATTCCATTTAAATAATTTTTTTAAGGTTCTAGAACTTAAAGCTTATCTAAACTGTGATTAATGGATTTAAGAGGTAGGATTTTCCTCTTCATTGGAAGTTTTCAAGTGAAGTCTGAATCTCCATTTTTTGGGAATGTTAGTTTTCTTGATTATATGTGAGTGGAAAACATGACCACTCGGGTGCATCCATACTCTCACATTTCATAATTATATGAATTTAAACATTTCAAGAAGTAAAAAAATGAACGGTATGATATCTTACTTGGGTATCAAGCATTCTGGGAATGTTTTCTTTCTGAATTGACTCAGAAACACTCATGAAAATATTTCAGAGCTCAGGATAGGGGAGTCCATTTAACAAATAAAGTATGAGACTGAATTATTTCCTATTGATAAGCCAAGACTCCCAGTTTCTGCCTATATTAATGTTAGCCTGAAATTTAATGATAACAGAGTCTTTATAAATTTGATTCATAATTAGCTTATCCTTAATGTATTTATTCCAGGATCCAGCTCAAATTTTCAAATATTTCTATAGTTTTCTTTCCTAAAAAAGGGATTTTTTTTTGTTATTCAGTGGATGTTTCAAAAAAGTTTTTTTAAAGAGAACTTACCTGATCTTGTGAGGTTACATTTCAAATCATAGTAAAGTTGATATCTTTTATAATTAGAATAAAATAAAATCACATCTAGTATATGTTGTGGCCACATGGAATCAGAAAACCAGAGTTTAAAACTCTTTTTATGCTATGAACCAACTCTGTGACCTCAGGATAGTCACTTCATCTATCTGGGTCTCAATGTCCACATTCCTAAAATGAAATAATTGGACTAGAACTAGATGGATTCTGTTCCCTTCTATTTTTATCTTAGAATCTATGGCTTTAAAATATGTAATATATGCTCTTTTGAGTTTGAATTATATCTTATAGATTATATGAAACCTATTTATATAATGTGAAAGTTTAATATAATTCCACAAAAAGCAGAATATAAATTAGAAGGCTATAAACAACTCTTCCTGTTATCAGTATTGCAAAGTAATTACTATGAATGTTTATATTTCAATAGCTTTAATTGTTGTAAAAATTAGAAGTGGTATCCTCTCCAATGAATATGATTGCCAGTCTAGACAACTTGAGGGATGTTTCAAATTCCAGGTATCAAGTTTAGGCCCTGGATCATGGAAGCACAGATTATTAAGTTGTTGCTAAAATATTTTCTAGTTTAATGACTTCAAAGTGTAAGTGTAAATCACATGAACTGATTATTAATAAATCATCACGTTCTGATGTCTCAAGCAGATCATAAAACAAACAGAATTATTCAAAGTAGGCAAGACTACAGCTTCATGAGCCTTTATTGATTTTTCACAGATGATGTGAGAAAAAGATAGCTGTATTTATGGTCAGAATATTTGGGTTAAAATTTTGACTTTGTCATATGTTACTTGTCTGACTCCGGGAAAATGTTTTAGCCTCTTAGTGAATAAGGTTCCTTAATGTAAAAGAAGAAGTCTGGATTAAATAACCTCTACAATCAATTTCTACTCAAAATCTATGGTATTTGTGCTGTGATTCAAATGACCAAGAAGCCATCTAATTCATGAAAATGATGTCTCAAGTTAATTGTGCTCATATCATGCCCCAAATATGTCTTAGGTTGAATATAGATATAGTATAAGTCAGACAGAAGTTATTCAAATAAAATTAAGTTAACAATGTATATTAGAAAACTACTAAATGCCATCTAATTGTTTTCTCTTTGCAGGCTTTCCATTAATTTAAAGTAAGGCAAGGAAAAAATTAATTAGTGTGTAGATCTAGACAAAAGAAATCTTCCATAGGGAAGATATTCAGAATCTTCCTAAGACTCAAGCCTCCTTAAAGGGAGGAACTATTTCATTTTTTATCTTACTTCCTCCAGGATACTCTCTTGTCTTTTGGGGGGTGTGGGGCATATGGTTTGGACCTGTGTTTCATCAGAATGCTCATTAAACATTTACTACTCTCCTACTATTTGTCATGGACTATGATAAGCATTCAAATATGCAAAAAGACGGTCCTGCTCTCAAGGAGTTTACATTCTAATATGGAAACACAAAACTAAAAAAGAAAGCTGAAAAATCAGGGGTGAAGGGAATAGATCATGGTAGAGAAGCCAGTAAGAGAAATTCTAAGGTAACATAGGTAAGAAATGAGTGATATCTGAGTTGAGGTGTCTTCTTAAATGCAGGATTGGAATTTATGGCCCCATTGTCCAATCAGCATGGCATAAGATATGGATAAGGTGGAGTATCAGAGCTAGGGACAATGAAATTTTCCCAGTAATGAGAATTCTTGGGCATAGTGGAGAAGGTAGTAACAGAAATTCCAAGGTAAAGCAGTCAGATGACAATTGAAGAGATATCTGAGCCAAGGTCTCTCCTTAAATGGAGAATAGGAAGCTCTATATGAATTATTTTCTCCACTACTCTTCACCTATACCTTTTGCACAATGTATAACATTAGAAAGATGATTAGATCAGTGGTGGCAAACAAATAGAAACATGGGTCACTAAACCAGAAAAGGATCCAGTGAATGCATTTTTGACTTAATTTTTAAATGCTAAATTGTTTTATTTTATTTTGAATTATTTTCTTAAATTATTATTATTTCTTAAATTATTAAATTTTCATAAATTATTTTCTTAAATATTTACCAATTAGATCTTAATCTGCCACACTTAAGAGTGCACTTTTGATCCTCTGATTTAGAGCAATGAATGTGTTAGAGATGGGACTTGAACCCAGGACTTTACTCATTACTCTATGCCACTTCACTATTCTTTAATTGGATTCAAATAATTTATAATTTTTGGAAATATTTTATTTATTTTTGAGTTTTACAATTTTTCCCTAATCTTGCTTCCCAGCCCTCACCCCCTACAGAAGGCAGTCTGTTAGTCTTTACATTGTTTCTATGGTATACATTGATTTAAGTTGAATGTGATGAGAGAGAGATCATATCCTTAAGGGAAAAAAATAAAGTGAAAGAGATAGCAAAATTACATAATAAGATAATGGTTTTTTTTTTAAATTAAAGGTAATAGTCTTTGGTCTTTGTTCAAACTCCAAAGTTCTTTCTCTGGATACAGATGGTATTCTCCTTCGCAGATATCCCCAAATTGTGCCTGATTGTTGCACTGATGGAATGAGCAAGTCCATTAAGGTTGACCATGACCCCCCATGTTGCTGTTTGGGTATACACTGTTCTGGTTCTGCTCATCTTGCTCAGCATCAGTTCATGAAAGTCCTTCCAGGCTTCCCTGAATTCCCATCCCTCCTGGGTTCTAATAGAACAGTAGTATTCCATGACATATAAATACCAGAGTTTGTTAAGCCATTCCCCAATTGAAGGACATTCATTTAATTTCCTATCAAAGAATTTATAATTCTAAACTAGTTCTTCTATTTTCTCATTGGGTGATTTATTTTAAAAGAAAGAATTAAATTCATGTGGTAAAGGGCTTTGTGCCTCCCAGAGAAGAAGGCAGTATAAACATGAGCTAATCATTAGTATAAGAAGATTCATTCCCCCCACATTAAAAGTAGTTGAATTTCATTGATAGTGAAGTGATTCCTATACATGCTGTATAGAGCTTTCCATAATCATAATATTTGGAACTTCTGAGGAGATTTCCCCCTTAAAAGTACTTTAACAAACATTAGCTATAATTGTAAAGAGCTTTAGGATCCTTTGGGATGAAAAGTATTGTATAAATGTGCCATGTAACTATGCCTATTACTTCTGTACATTGCTGCATAAATTATAAGAGAATGAGAGAATGAATTTCAGTCCCGTGCACTTGAATGTTAATTGGGAAGAAAAATCTCATTTTACTCGTTTGGTGATGACAATTATATCAAAGCCTATTTGCTTTAGCAGACATTCATTCTTTGTTAATCTTGACAGATTATAACCTCAGGTGTGCTTGGTGTCTGGGAGCCTTTGTGTATATCTTGACACAAGGTTTAGTGTCAATTCCCATGCTCATTCTGCTGTGAAGGCATCTTACAGTATCTTCAACCTCATGATATATCATTCTCCCACATGTACCTAGACTCTGCTGAAGCAGAGAATCTAATCCAAGTGCTTATTATTTCACTGGGCTGCTGTAATGCTTTGCTAGTTCTTGCTGTTGTTTATAGACTTATCTCAATAAAGAAACTGAAGGTGTTTGCTGTGAAAAAAAATGGAAAATTCCCTGCATTTTCATTATAAGCTTATTTCTTTATATTTATTAAAGCTTTTTTTCCCCTAGGCAAACCCATAGAATTCTTTCTGTTCATTTTGGGGTCTAATTTTTGGGTTACAGAACATATTTATTAATATTTGCTAATAAGTGCATTTATGATTTTATCAGAGCAGCACTCTCATAAAGATGGATGGTCTGTCCATTGTTACAAATCATAACCCATCTAATTCTTCCCATCCTGACTAGCTATTGTTTATGTTCTCAGTTGTTGAGAATACAGAGAGAAAAATGAAAATTAGATCTACCCTTGGAGGAACTTTACTGAAGGTAAAAAAAATATACACAACTAGGAAAATCACCAAGAATATGCATGTATATGTACTGTACAGAAGCAGAGATCTAAGTCTTCTTATTTATTATAGTAATAACAGAATTGGGCTACATTAAATAGTAGATAATTTTGCTTGTTTCATGGCCTGCTATGACCAAAAAACTTTTTTTACCTAGTGGTCAGTTCACTGTTACAAAAATATGTAAATAAATAACATTTAAATAATAAATTAAACAAATCATGTTTAGGATATCTTAATATCACTAATGATTCAAAAATTTTAGAAAACTATTCCAGATTCAGAGGACCTAAATCATAGAATTGTAGTTTTATATTATAGAGAACAATAATATCAATCCTGAACATTTATATATCAAATTTTTGAAGGAAAAGTTTGATGTATTAGAAGAGGAAACAAACAAGAAAACTATAGTATTGAGGAACCTCCATTTACACCCCTCTCAGACCTAGATAAATCTATCCACAAAATAAATAAGAAAGAAGTTAAGGAGATAAATAGAATTTTAGAAAAGCCATATGTGAGATCTCTTAAAAATGCTGAATGGGAAAAGAAAATGGTATACTTTTTTCTCAGTGGTTCACACAGTCATACACAGAAACCATAAGCAAGTGTTAGAGTATAAAAACCACACAAATATAGGAAAACAGAAAAAATTAAATGCACTATTTCATACTATATTATAATAAAAATTACATTTAATGAATGCCCTTAGAAGCAGTAATTAAAACCAAGCAGGGAAATAAATAATCTGCTAATGAAGATGGTAAAAGATGGGCATGAGAGTATAGGTTTAGAGGTAGTGTACTTGGGGAAGAGAAGGACAATCTTTTCAGAGACTGGAATAAAGATGGAAATTGTAAGGGTCCTGTCCAAAAATTGTAAGATGAAAAGGAAGGGAAAAGAATTAGTTCAAGGTAACATCATCTGAGATGGTTGGGATCAGGATTTTTGGCAAGCATGAGGAAAGAAGAGAAAGTTTGAGTGAATTGTTGTTCAGTTGTTTCAGTTGCAACTAACTTGCAATTAATTAATTTCTGGGTTTTTATGGCAAAGATACTTGAGTGGTTTGTTATTTCCTTCTCCAGTTCATTTTAAAGATGAGGAAATAAAGCAAGCAAGGTTAAATGACTTGCTCAGCATCACACAACTAATAAGGCCAATTTTTAACTTGGGTTTTCTTGATTTAGATTTAGTGCTCTACCTACTGTGCCACCTCAAGTTGAAACCACTGGAGTAGGGAGTACTTTTGGCACGCATAAAGAGGAAAAAAAAAGAAGATTGAAACAATCATTTTGGTGAGTGTAGTAGTAGGCATATTAAAGAGGAAAAAAAGATTTACCTTGCTTTAGGAAAGGGCAAACAAAGAACAGAATAAATTTGAAAAAGATATACTTCATAGTAAGTGTGACAGTTCAACAGCACATGAATACAAGTGTAATTTAAGACTAGGGTTTAGATAGGTAGGAGTAGCAAGGGATTGGTGAACAGAGGATAATATAGAATTGAATTAGCTCACTAAAGGGATTAGGAAAGGAGAAAAGAATAGCCAGCTGAAGAATTCTTGATCATAATCTTTAGATCTTACGATCTTTTATTTATCTTAGACTGACTTTTAATTTAATATGCTTTCAAAATATTTATTTATTTTCATCCATATGTACATGTATATTTTTAAGTTACAAGATTTCCTTCCATTTCCCCTTCCCATCCTCCTCCCATCAGCAGTGAATAGTCAGACTAACATTGTACATACATAGTTTTGATAAACATGTTTACAGATTAGTTATTTACAGTATGAAGAATTAGGATTAAGGGGAAGAGATAAATAAGAAATAATTTTTAAAAAGTTTTCATCAGAGTCTGAAAGGTGGATCTTATGATCTTAAAACAGATAGTCTGCAACTAAATTCCCTCAGTTAGAAGATAGTATAATAAAAAACCAATAGCACATATTGTTCAGTTTGTTGTGAGTTCAGATAAGGTAATGTCAAAAAGTCTCACTGTTATTTTCTCTATATTGTTTTGGACTGAAATTGATATTTTAATGGTGGAGAAACAATGGCCAATGAAACTCAGAGACTATTTTGCATTTTAAAGTGTTGCATGGGATATTGAAAGGTTAAGACATTTGCCTAGGTCATATGGTCCACATGTTTCTTAGGTGGGAACTCAACATGGATGAGATGCTATTTGTGTTATATGAACACAATATAGCTAAATTAAGAGAGACTTACTGTTTTCAGGTAAGATACAAGGAGATGACTAAGAGATCAACTCTTGAGAACCATCTGTTATAGAACAGTTGCAATCAGTACCAATGGAAAAAGTACACACAATAAAGAAAACACATATCCTTAGTGAAGAATTATTTATGCCAATAGATCAAAATTTCAATGGATCTTCAAGCATCTAATTCTATGAAATTGTTTTGAATGACTTCCCACAAAAATGGCCATAGAAGACTAAGCCCAAAATCACTTGGAGGTTTTTCTCCTATTTTCCTTTTTATAATCTATTTGTTTGATTCATATTCCGAGTAATGAGAATATCCAATTTGATAGAGGTTCTTGTAAAGGATTTGAGGAAAAACACTGATAAAAGTTTTAGCTGAGATCAACCATTCATACTGAGTTGAATAAGAAATCTCTAAGAGATTTTGGAAAAGCCTATGACATCAGGGGCTCAGGTGGATTGATTGCTACAAAGAATAGTAGAAAAACTGAGAAACTGAAAATCAACTTTTATTATTTCTCAATTTTCTGTAGGGCAAACTTCACTATTTCCTACTGGTTTACACATGGTCAAGTATGCTTTGCTTCACACTATTGTTAAAACAGATTTTGTCTTATAGGCAAAACAAAAGATGTCAGAATTTCTTTAAAAGTGTGAATCTCTAGAGGAAATCTCTCATCAATATGGTGCCTGTTTTCCTTTCCTAAAACCCAAGATATGTTGACTAAAAGTTTAATGTATTCTGAATGTGCTAATGAATTCAACTCTACCACCTTCTAATCTAGTCTCAGGATCCATCCATCTAAGCAGAGATAGCTATATATTTGTGAGAGTCAATGAAAAATCTTCTAATTTCCAACTATTTTCTTCCTCAACTTTTTTTTAGGTTTTTGCAAGGCAAATGGGGTTAAAGTGGCTTGCCCAAGGCCACACAGCTAGGTAATTATTAAGTGTCTGACACCGGATTTGAACCCAGGTACTCCTGACTCCAGGGCTGGTGCTTTATCCACTGCGCCACCTAGCCACCCCTCTCTCTCAACTTTTTCAAAGGATTTGAAAATCTTACCTCAAATATATATTCCTTTGGGATTAGATAATAACTTTTCAAAGACCTTTTTGAAAGAAAATCTAGTATCTGGGTGGTTTAAACATTAATGTATTAATTCCTCTTTACTACATCAATTTAGAGATTAAGTGTTTGAAACTTTGTAAATCAGGACAATGAAGGAATGAGAAAGAAGAGAGGGCAATGATGTTGAGGACAGAGAGGCAATGGAGGACTGGACCATGGAACACTACTAAAAGGGGGCAAGTCTATTGAGATACTGAAGTGGAACACTGGGTACTTGGAATGTGAGGAAGGTATGAGAGATGATGATGATGTTTGTCCTTTGTTGTTAAAGAAGACCATGACATCAGGAAGGTGATGCCATGACAAGAACATGAATTGGATTTGAGTGAGGGGAAGTTGTGCTAAATCACCAGTCTTCTATTCCAGAGCCAACTGGGTCCAGTGGCCAGACATGAATCAGGACAAGTGAAGATGGCCTTGGATGCAAGACAGTTAGGGTTACATTGCCCAGGGTCACTCAGCTAGTAGGGTCAAGTGTCTGAACTACTGTCCTTAAGACTTCAAGGCCAGTAATTTATTTCCTTATATAAGAGATGCTGAAACTAAGAAAGGCAGAATAGTATAGAATAAAGAATACTAGGGATTTTGATTTTATTCCCCTTAACCAGCAGAATAGCTATGTCCAACTTTCTTCTCTGTACCTTTTCTGATCATCACAGTTATTGTCTTGTATTCAAATTGTATTTATTTTGAATATATTTTGCATTTACTAATATGTGTAAATGACGTTCTTCCTTCTAACCACCAATCCTTTTCAAGTATGTAAACTCCTAGAGAGGAATTATTCTTAGAAGGGCCAAGAACATCTTGGCTTTGTGGGGAAGTGATACATTAAATTGCTGATCCTCAGCATCACTCTATATAAATGAAGGGACTGAGTATAAAGAATAGTGCAGTGGGAAAGAGTTTTATCTGGAAGCAGAGGATTTGAGTTCAATTTTTACTGTCATTTTCTACTGTGGAACCTTGAGTACACAATTTGGTTCTGTGTGATCTAAACCTATTTGCCCTAGGCCAATTATATAGTGAATTATAGTTAGCCAATGTATATAAATATGAAAAAACAGTATTTTCTACTGACCCATTTCCTTCCCCAAGGTGATCCAATGAAATTGGTTAGATTTTGAAATTCACTTGTCTTTTGACTTGAGTCTGTCAGTAAAAACTTGTACTCTAAATCCTACAGGGCTTTTAATGTTATAAAACTTCTCAGTGATTGAACACATGACTATTATATGCCTTTCAGACTCACATATTTGAGAAAAATCAGTGACTTACAAAATAGCTAATATCAAGAGGACTTCAAGCCAGTATTGGAAAACAAGAAAGCTAATTAGTGGCAACAATTTACTTCTGAGCAAGATTCTCATAATTTGCTAGGTCATGACCTATAATTAATGTATTTTGTGTATTTCTTCCACTAAGATAATTGATATAATGCATAATACAAATTCCTTTAGGGATACATCTTTCTTAAATACAATTAAAATTCAACAATAATCTTATGCAGATAGACTGTATTGAATATTTCAAGGCATCAGATCTTTATATCAGTGCCAGTAGAAGAAGAATATACAATAGGAAAAAATGGCATTTTAAATGCCACTACCATTGTTTTCCAGAGGGACAAAGTGCTAAAATAGAAAACTGCAACAGATTGTTAGAAAAATGGTGTGTGTGTGTGTGGGGGGGGGTGGGAATCTGCTAAAGATGTTAAAAATGCCAGATGATGGTAGAATTTAAAATCTGTTAAAAAAAAAGCAAAACAAAAACAAAACAAAAAACCAACAATAACAATTCAAGAATCCCCCTCAAAAAACAAGATTGTAGCAAATAAATTGTTTTCTGCATTTAAACAGCCCTCTCTTGCTACCTGTGCTCCCATATCCTATTTAGAAGTACTCTGGGAACTTGGATGAATTTATAGAGAAAACGACTGCATGCAGCAAGTAGTTTGGTATTTGCAAAAGTCTTGAAAATAATTTCATTTAGAACCTAGGGGCTTTGTTCAGGAATTGTCCTGTCACTTATAAATATGCCTGCTCTGGCTCTGACATAGCTTCAAGCAGCCCCTTACAGGAGACTGCAGCCAAGTTGAAGCTGGCATATGTCAAAGTGATGGGTATGAAGAGTCTCAGTGTCTTAAATAACATCATTACTTTGTAAGGACTAACCTTATAGGGGGGTTTCTACAATCTGAGCTTTACAACAAATCTCTCCCAAATCCTTTCATGATATTTTCAAGTAATGCATGAATGTGGTGGAGAAACAATTGGTGAAGGAAGTCTGAGTGCAAAACAGAAGAATGTGGATGGGAGAAATATGGGAGTGAATGTTTGGGGTAGGGGGAGAAGAAATTATACATATATATATTTAAAAAGCACATGACAGCAAGGTAAAATAGAGAAGATTAAATAGTATATACATATGTATCCATGTATACACATATATGTTATATGCATGCAAACACATAATTTGTGTTGTTACTGTTCTGTTGTTTCAACCCCATTTGGGGTTTTTTGGCAAAGATGAAATGAATGGTTTGTCAATGCCTTCTCCAATTTATTATTCAGATAAGGAAATGTAGACAAGCAGGGTCAAGTGACTTCCCAGGATCACACAGTAAGTGTCTGAGGCCAGGTTTGAATTCAGTTTTTTCTGACTCCAGACTTGGTGCTCTACGCATTGCATCAACTAGCAGCCTCATTAATTATAAGCATATATGTACATTCAGAAATATACAAGCAAAGCAAAGCAGAGAAGAATGGGGGGGGGGGAAGTACGTATATATGTGTTTGTATCTATATAAATGGATACTTAGGAAAGTCCATTTATTTTAAGATATTCCAGGGATATGTTATCAGAATATTAATTTCAGGTGAGCAGTTCAGTGAGCATGTAATATTTGCATCTAAATTTCTTTCGTTTTCCTAAATGAATAGTTTTTCATATAATCTATATAAAGGGGATCATTTTAGCTAAGCATTATAAATACAATTTAGATTTCATATTTTTATAGTCCTTTGAATGAAAAGCACCTTGCAAAACAACGGATGAAATTATACCCAAATTCTGAGCATCTATCAAAGTGTGTAGTATATATTCTTTTAAAAAGAACATTTTCAGATATAGCTTTGAGGAATTAACAGAAATCTCTATTTAAAAATATTTCATAACTGCAGAAATTAAATTTTTTCTCTTGTGTTCAGAAGATAACTGGTAGAAGAAAAAACTTTGAGAAAATTGGGTTAAATTAAAAAAAGCTTCCTATATGGGCCACTAGGTGGTGCAGTGGATAGAGCACCCACCCTGGAGTCAGTAGTACCTAAGTTCAAATCTCCTCTCAGACACTTGATAATTACCTAGCTGTGTAGCCTTGGGCAAGTCACTTAACCTCATTGCCTTGCAAAAAACTAAAAAAACGTAAAAATCTTCCTATAATTGTCAATTGGGGAAGCTAGGTGGCACAATGAATAGGGCCATTAATCAAGAAGACTCATCCTCATAAGTTCAAATCTGTGCTCAGATATTTTGACTCTGGGCAAGTAACTTAACCCTGTTTGTCTTAGTTCTTCATCCGTAAAATGATCTAAAGGAAAAGGAGGACCAATCCAATTACAAAGAAAACCCCAAATGGGGTCATGAAATCAGATACAACAGAAAAACAAGTGTACAACAAAAAGAAACAGGGAAGGTGGCAAAGAAAGTGAAGTGTAGAGCAAGTCTGTGAAGAGAAAGAGTAAGAAGGGAGAGGCAGAGAAAAAGAATAGAGAATAAGTAAATTGAAGACAGTATGGAAGCATGTTTGCGAAAGAAGCTTATTGGTGAATTTGAGTCTCTCTGGTTGAGTTTGAATTTGCTTTAAGTTGAACTTTGACTTAGATACTGGGAAGGACATGATTATTAAGCCACAGAATGGAGGCTGATATAATAAGTGCATACTAAATCTGACAATAATTCTAATCTTCTGGGGACAGGGCTTAAAGAGATTTATCAGCTACTATAGCCAATTGTCACATTTCTGAAGCCCCCCAAAACAGTTATCACATGAGGAACACAGGGTGGGGTTGAAGGAGATACAAGTGATCAGAAGCTTGGAGAGTGATGATGATGTTTCTGAGGATGAGTTAACTAACATTAACAGAATGGTAGGAAGAGGGACTGGCAAAGGCAATAGGATCATTACCATATACTAGCTTGGAATGGATAGGAAATATGAGAAGAAATATCCTAGTATGGACAGTAGTTTCTTACAAGATGTAAATTTAGAGGTTGATTAGATTGACTTGATTAGATGACTATATAAATGGCTTCCCACTTAAAAAATATCAATATCTCTTTAATTCAGTTCTTAATCCCTGTTAGAAAAAAGGTTCACCTTTGCTAGGACAAAGTTTTAAATTCTGGGTTCTTTTTATTCTAGACTATGCTTTCTTCAATGTAAAAAAAAAAAAAATTCTAACGGTCCTAATGAATTGCCTCTGATTTCACTGTGTGTTCTAGAACCCAAGGACTTGCTCCTTTTTCTGACTATTATCAGCTATTTATGCCTTAATGTAAAGTAGAATTTGAAAGCAAGTTATCAAGTCAGTAGGAAAGCTCTTCAGGGCACTGACCAATTGAATAGATACAGGACTTAGGAATGCAGGGGAAAGTTATAGAATTTAGGTGGTTAAAGATTCCTAAAAGTTACTTGCAAATTTAATTTTTTACCTTAGGTCTTTCATCACAAATATATATATATATATGTATATATGTGCATATATGTATATGTATATATATGTATATGTGCATATATGTATATGTATTCATAGATACAAATTTCAGTTATTTTATATTCCTCAGAGTAGATGGAAAAAATGTAGTGCAACTGAACAAATAAATTCCTTTCAGACAAAAATCCCAATCCACTATGAATTAAAGCTACATGTTAAATGACTTTTCAATTAAAGAAAAGTCAAACTTTTAGTGATGAAACTTCTAGATTGTTTTAATAGTTATTTTAGTTGTTTTTGTTTGAACCAGTAGTCCAGGCAATGAATGTTCTTATATATTCTCAGGAACATGTTCCCATGGAAAATTGGAGAGACTGGGAATGGAACCAATATCAGATAGCCTTTAGAACTTACAACTAAATTGAATGTCTAATGACTATTGAAGGTTTTCAAAGAAATAAAGACCTATTCCATTAAATCTCACTAAAGGTCAATGCAGGGTGCTAAAAAAGACTTATTTTCAGTATTTATGGTAGATGTTTAGAGTCATCAGGTGTATTTACAACCTCTTGGTTAACTAGAAATTTATTTATTTTTTTATTGTTTGCTTGTTTTTCAATTGTTCAGCCAGAGTTTACCAAGATGTATAGTAATTACTAATCATAGAAAATACTTCAACTGGTGATGACCTAACTGGGAAAGTTTGTCTCCTAAACAGAAATCTATGTCTTCATAAAAATTTGTTAGGTTTGTTATGATTTTGTATATTATCATCTATCTATCTATCTATCTATCTATCTATCTATCTATCTATCTATCTATCTATTTATCTATCATCTATCTATCTATCTATCTATCTGTCTATCTGTCTATCTGTCTATCTATCTATCTATCTATCTATCTATCTATCTATCTATCTATCTATCTATCCTGATTGATTCTCAGAATGACCTTAGTGTTCTCATAATCTCCATTATACAGATGAGGAAGTAGAGGCTCAGAAAAATTAAATGACTTGCTAAGAGTTGTCAAATGAAGGTTCTGATACCTAGCTGACTAGATGTCTCAGTGTTAGATAGATAGATAGATAGATAGATAGATAGATAGATAGATAGATAGATAGATGGATGGATAGATAGATGGATAGATAGATATAGAGTTATGTATATATATATATATATATATGCTCAAATAATTTTCATCTACCTTATAAAGGGCTGTGGTGAGGGTAGAGATTTTATCGAGAAGTCTGTATAAATGATTGGTTAGAGTAGCACAAAAGTGAATAATGACTGATTTTCCAGTTTGTTTAGGGACAGGGATAAGAAATGAGAATTTATATGTGATTATGGTGTTTAGCATTGTGGTGAGTTTTTTTAATTATCTCATTTAAGACAACAAAACTTTTGAGGTAGGTAATATTACTATTTTCATTCATTTTATAATAGAAGAAACCAAGTTAGGCAGAGGCTAAGTGACTTGCTCAGGGTCACACAGCTAGTAAGTGTGTGAAATTGAATTTGAACTTCACCATCCTTATTTCAATGCTCCTGTTCTATCTAAAACTAAATGTGCTACCAGTTACCCGTGTTTAGAACATAGAATGCACTAAGGGAAATAACAGGATAGCAAAATTTGTTGGAGACAGATTATGCAATCCCAAATTCCATGCTAAAATATTTATACTTTAGTTTGGATAAGGAGAAATCATTGAAGATTTTTGACCAAGGATTATAAACATTTTTTCTGTCTCTGAATTAGGAAAAATTACTGTGGTATAGCAATGGAAAGAATGCCAGATTTAAAATCAGTAGCTAGGACTGAATCTTGATTCTGCCACTTACCATTGTATAGTTTTGATCAAATCACTTTCATCTCTTCCTGTGCTAAGATGATCTCTTAGGTATCTTCCTCTAAAGCCTTTCCTCTTATTATCCTATAAAATCACTTTGATAGCCTAATAAAAAAGAAAGAATTGGAGAGGGGAATGTCTGGAAGCTGGACTACTAGTTAGGAGACAAATACAATGTAGTCTATGTACTTAAAACTACCCCCACAAAGAGAAGACTGAGAAGGAACATGATCATCCTCTTCAAGTATTTGAAGGGCTAACACTTGAAAGAAGAGATTCAACTAATTCTGCTTTGCCCCAGAGGGGTTCTGAGCATTATATAAGAGAATCTGTGAGAAAGGACTTTGTTAAAAAGAAATGCTTTAGAGTGAAAAGTAGGATGGTGATAAGTGCTAAATGAGTGATCAGAGTGCAAGTGTTAAGGGTAGAGATATGGGATTTAAATCATCCCTGAAAGACTGCTAAGAAGTTAAAAAAAAAAAACAAAACCTTGAAGATTGACCAGAAAAGATATGCTATACTGGAAAGAACATGGAACTAGGAGTCAGAAGACCAGGGTTTGAATTCTACCCAATATCTCTGAGATCTTGGGAAAACTATTTTATAACTTCCCTTTGTCTCAATTTCCTCATCTGTAAAATGAGGATGTTGAATTACAATATTTCTAACATCCTCTCAAGTTAGGAAATTGAATAATGGTGGGGTTTGCAGAGGGAAAGATTTTTGTCTCAGAGGAGTGCATTGATAGTGTAACAGTCTTAAAAATATGGGTTTAATGTCAGAGAACATAGATTCAAACCCTGCTCTGCTTCTACTTAATTTGTATTTTATATGATCTAACCATTTCACTATAATGGGATTCAATTTCCTCATCTACAAAATGAGAATGTTATTGGTTAAATGATCTCTTATGCCCCTTCTACATCCAAATTTTGAGATGTTATCTTTCTTCCTTTGAATAACAAGAAAGTGAACTCAAGAAAAGTGTCAGTAATGGAGTCAGAGGAATACAAAAAGAAATATCAGTGAAGTGTCAAAAAGTCAAAAGGACACAGTATATTATTGTATGAAGGACATAGTTGATGGTGTTAATATTACAATACCTTAAAAATACAAAACTATAATTTAATTGCTGCAAAGAATTCTTGGTGAGAAAACTTCCTATGTCACAGAAAATTTTCTTTTGTTCTGCATCTTATAGTAATAAAAAGTTGTTTATTGTCACAGAGAAAGAAAGTCTCTTGCCCAGAATTACAAAACTTTTTATAGATTTAGTGAGAGATAAAGATCTCTCTCTCTCTCTCTCTCTCTCTCTCTCTCTCTCTCTCTCTCTCTAAATGTAGGACTTGAACTCAAAATTTCTGAATTGCAAGACTGGCTCTCTCCCCATTATACTATCTGTGATTTTATCAGTATAGAGAGCTTTCAATATGGAAATTTTCTTCACAAATAACAATAACATAGTTACATAAAGAATTATTTTCCTACAAATTGGAGAAACAATTCACAAACCATTCAGGAAACATTACTAGTGCAGTATTTAATATAACATTCTTTCTATACTATATATTTTGTTATCTTCTTTTAATAAAATTCACTGGGGAACATAGATTTATTTTAAATGATTTTTGCCATACAATGTTTTCTGAAGACAAAATAGATAGACCTTGATCATTGATTAAATGATAGCATTTTCTATAAGCAATACATACAAATGAAAAGATTTGTTTTAACTCCACAGGCATTAGATACCCTGCCATTTGTATTTTCACTAAAGCAGAATTAAATAAATGTTTTCAGATGATGGAAAACTTACTCCCCCCACCTTCTTTTGCTTTTGTTTCTCTTCTGATAGGCATAAGATCTCCTTTGTCAACTCTGAAACTCTTACTGTCACTAGGCAGAAAGAAAGCATCTCACTATATATGAGGACTGTCATATGCCAATAGATTTAGCTGTCAACTACAGAAAAGCACTGTCACTCAGTGTCAGAGCACTAACAACAAAGCAATTATCAAAAAAAATGCAAAAGGCTCAAGTTATGTAGATAAACCTGAATCAGTAAAAGATTTCACAATTACTTCTTAAGATTTAAAAATATATCTTCCCCTAAAAATATTCTGCCAAATCATATGGTATATAAATAAAACACATCCTCATCATCTAAATATATTTATTATTTTTATCTGATTGGCAGCTAAGCAGTGCTGTGAATCTTGTGCTGGACAAGAAACCAGAAGTGAGTTCAAATTATGGCTCAAATCCATACTAGTTATATTATCCACGCCAAATCATTTAACCTCTCTGTGCTTCAACGTCCTCATCTATATAAGTGAAATATTAATAGCATTTGCATTCCTGAGTTGTTGTGATGATAAAATGAGAAAATATTTGCAAAGTGTAAACTTTAAAGTAATATATATGTATATATATGTAAATATTATATATATATATATATAAAGTGATATATATATATTATAAAGTGATATACATATATATACACACTGGTGACTGTTATTAATATTAGTATTAAATACTAGGTTTAGAGTACTTTTAGAATGGTTTAGAATAAAGGTCTGATTAGGAATTGCAATTCTGTAGCTTACTCATATGACTTTGGATGAATCATATTCCCTTTTGTTTCCTCTTTTTAAAAAAGAATTTAGAATAAAGAATCTCCAGTTTCTTCTACCTCCAAATCCTAAGATCATGAAATACTATATATATATATATATATATATGTAGTATAAAGCCATATACCTATTACTTGTTCTACTTCATTTCTAGGAAAATAATCTCTCAAGGATGAATCACAATTCATTCAATCTCTATAACTACATTTTGAAAGACAAGTAATACAAGTCACACAAAAGTTAATTAAATATGGATGGGATGTAGTTGGAAATCAAACAAAAGCAGTTGAATAATCAATGTAATGCAAAGTAAAAGTGAAAGTGTGATATCAGGTGAAGTGTATCCAAAGGTTTCAATGTGCTAAAGTAGCAAATAAAAAGAGTATATTATAATTCACAGATTTCAAGCTGGAAAGGGCTTTCCTTAAACATCATAGAATGTACTTTGGGTTATCAGGGGGATCCTTAATTTAGAACTAGAAGAGAATTTGGAGGCCATCTTGTCAACCTCCTCATTTTAAAGATGAATTTAAGAACTAGAATGGTTGTATGACTTGCTTAAAATAATAAGTATCAGTTGAATTTTGTGCCCATATTCACTTGCTCCAAATTCAAGAACTTTTTAAAAAACTATACCACACTGCCAAGAAGTACCCTAATAACCTAGAGATCCACATAAGTAGGGTTTTGCCAAAAAAGTTGCATAATGAAATTAACTTTATTTCAATATATTACATTTATTTGAATATTTGTAAATGACTCTACTTTTTCAATGTCAGAGAAGAGGAAAATAACATTGGTTTAAATCATAGTTCTGCTAGCTTCTAACTGTGAGGCTCTGGGCAAGTCAATTTTCTAACACCCTCAGATTTCTAAAATGAAAATTGAGGGAGTTAGACTAAATTACATTGATACCAGTTCCAAAATACAATGATAATACTTCTTAGGTAAAAAAGCCATATTTGATGATTTAAATATTATGTACATAAATTGAAGATCATTGAGGCATAGCATAGCATTTGAACATGGCAACGAAGCCCTGAAAAGAGGTGGCAAAAGTTGATCATCTATAATTATTTTCTTAGTCATTATTCCTATATAGGAATGAATGTGAAGTACTGATATAGTTGATGAAATTATTCAAATGATAAAAGGAACACTCTATATTATAGAGAGTTTGAAGTTTTCAAAATAACTAATTAGAGAAACTTTTTTTAAAATTGTTTTTAAAGTTTTGATTGAAAGTCTGGAGCACTGCTTACTGTACCATTTCATTTCTTAATTACAGATCTCTTACAGATATATCTTTTGCTTTTGTGTCCTCTGGCCACATAGATCTGGGCAAGATGGGTCTGATTGCTTATATATCAAGAGATTAGCTTACATATAAGCTGTCTTGAATTCTATTTCATGTTTTCCTAGGTAAAAGATAAGTCACATAAAATCTTTATAAACTAGGTATTATCATGCCAATATAAGACTTAAATACAAGATTTGGAAATAAGGTTTTATATTTGGAAGAACAAAAAAAGGTCATTTTTTTAAAAGTGAGAGATTTTAGAAGCTTTTGTAAGCAATTAGTGAGTTTACCTACTATGGAGCTGAAAAATTAAGCAGAAGAGTAGACAATTATCTTCTACAGTTTTCTCTGGTTATTTGATATTCATGGTAGCATCTCCTGTATACTCATGAGTGAAATACTGTAAGAAAAAAGAATAAAAACCTTTCATGTAGGAATCCAGTACACTGATTTTTTCATTTCTTTCCCATTTTCATCACATTTTCCCTGGAGGTTACTAATAGATTTGGTAACCTTGCTTTGAAAGTAAATGGGGATTCTGTCTTTCTATATAACAAACAGTAAAATGGGATATGGATGTTATAAATTATGTGGCCAAAGACCAAAAGCATGCAAGAAAAGCTTTCACAAGAGAAATTTCAAAGATGCTGCATTTCTGCTACACAAAATATACATATTTTCCCAAAGTAATATTAGATCTTTGGTGAAGAACTGTGAGCATTGATTTGTAAATGGAAATCTTCTAAATACTTTCTTTCAAAAGATTGAGTGAAGTAGGAAATAGGTAGGGTAGGAAATGCATCTATAGAAGAGTAGCATCAGTGGGAAAATAAAATAAAATAAGCAAATACCTTTTCAAAAAACATGAGTTCTAATTTGAACTCATCTGTAGACTTAGATCTATTCAAAGTCTCTTTCAACTCTAACATTTTATTTTTCTAATTGATTTGATGAACTTGTTTAATGGTTTAAACTTTACATTCAGGAATTTTTTTTCCTTCAGTGTCTTAGAAGTAATTCTACATATGCATTCATTCACAATGCAAAGTAAGTTTTTCAAACTTTGAATTACTTCTAAGACACTGAAGGAAAATTTAGACTTCCAAAATTTCTTAATAAAAAGACCAGAGCTAAAAAATTTGGACATCAAACAGGAGGCTCAAGAGACACATGAAAAGGTATAAAAAAAGGTAAAGAAAAAAACCTGTTATCCAATAAGATGAAACTCCCCTCCTAGGAGAAAGATTCTCATAACTCTTGAGAATAATGACTCTATTAGAGAAAATATACTTAGCCAGAAGTGATGGACACTAATAACTTTTTTCGTGAATCAGATAGAATGATTTAAAAAACTTCCTCCTTATAAAGGGGGACAGTAAAGAAACAGGAGGATGGAGGAGATTTAATGGGGTAAATCTCATCACATTAAGAGGTACAAAAGATCTATTGTAATAGAGGGGAAGAATGGAGGAGCTGAGAACTACCTGAATCTTCCTTTTATCAGAAATGGCTTAAAGTTAACTTATACAAACACTCAGTTAAGTTAAGAAACTTATCTTACCCTTTAAGTATTAAAAGGGGAAAAGTGGAGGGAGGGGGCTGGAGGGAGGTCTAATTCTACAGATGACTTAAAATTAGAACTCATGTTTTTTGAAAAGGTATTTGCTTATTTTATTTTCCCACTGATGCTACTCTTCTATAGATGCATTTCCCACCCTACCTATTTCCTATTTCACTCAATCTTTTGAAAGAAAGTATTTAGAAGATTTCCATTTACAAATCAGTACTCACAGTTCTTCACCAAAGATCTAAAATAAACAAGAATGAAGTTAAGGAGATAAATAGATTGTTAGAAAAAACCTAGAAAGATAAATTTATGAAGGAAACTGAAAGGAGACAGAAAAGAATATGCTTTTTTTTGCAGTACATGGCACTCACACAAAAATTGACCACATACTAGGGCATAAAAACTTAATGATCAACTGCAGAAAGGCAGAAATAGTGAATACATCTTTCTCAGATTATAATACAATAAAAAGTAATACACAATACTGGACCAGGGAGATACAGACCCAAAACTAATTGGAAACTAAATAACTTGATTTTAAAAAGTGAATGGATCAAACAACAAATTCTAGAAAGAATTGATTATTTCATCCCAGATAATGATAATAATGAAACAACATACTAAACCTATGGGATTCACTCAAGGCAGCTGTCAGAGGATAAACTATACTTTTAAATGCTTACTTGAATAAATTAGAGAAAGAGGAAATCAATGAACTAAATATGTAACTAAAAATTAGAGAAAGAACAAATTAAAAAACCCCCAATTAAATACCAAAATAGAAATCTTAAAAATTAAAGGATAAATTAATAAAATCAAAAGCAAGGAAACTATTGAACTAATAAATAAAACCGAGTTAGTTTTATGAAAAAGACCAATAAAATTAAGAAGACATAGACAGCTCTCTAAGATTAATAATTGCAAAGCAGGTGCCAATTTGAATTGGCAAGAGATTACTTATGAAAAATTCCATAAGGTGATGAAATCATAGAACAGGAAGGTCAAAACAAAAAAAATAAGCAATTTTATGTAAAAAGAATCATATCAAAGAGTAAGATAGGACTTTTACATGCTTATTACAACAGGCCTTTTTAGAAATTCAATGAATGTGATGATATCTGATAGCATATAAAAATATTTTCTGATGCAGAAAATGGGTGAGCTTATGGTCCACAGCCAAATATTTATAGTGGTTTTAGGTATTTACATCATTTCCAATTGTATAATCTATTTATCTTTTAGTGAAGCTGGAGGGAAAATTAAAAATTGGAACCATTTCCAAACATGGTAAAGTTAGCTCCTATGCACATTAGTATTGTGTTTGTATTGATAATATTATATTTAGAAGGGGATAAAAACAATGACAATAAAATACATTGTTACCCAGTATTCAATTTTTAAAATGTCTATAGTATCTTAAATTTTCCCATAGAATCTGATTGTTATGGTAAAGTGCCAACACTTCAAAGTGTCTGTGAGGGCAAGCACAGCTTAAACCTTTCCTAATCTTCTTGAGTGGTTAGTGCTGGAGTGATGTGATTTCCTAATATTTAAGAGAACAAATATAATAGGAATGTGAGCCAGCTCAAATATACAAGCCCCCTATCAACTAGAATTCTGTAGCAATAGATGTAAGTGATCAAAATTTGGTTGGTGAGAATTCAGTTTTAATATCCCATCCTTTTTTCAAAGTCTTTAATTTCAGTTGATAAATAGTAGCAATTTCTTACTGGTTTCAACTTTTGGCCACTAAATCTAGTTTCAATATGAAGTTGTAATCCCTTAGAAATGATATCCATCATCATCAAAATGCAGATATTGGATCCTAATTTTTCTCATGGGGATACTCTGAGGTTTTCCAAATGCAGTCAAACATGTTTAGTTTTTCAGGTCTAAGAGATTGTAACTCAAAATTAAAAGTTTGAGATACCAAATCAAACACTGGTATTTAATAGGAATGAACACAAATATATTCTAAGTAAAGACTACTGTTCTAAATATGTAGAAATGGTATCAGTTGTGTGGATATGACAGAAAGGACAGAAGCCAGTCATTAGGGAACATTGCTTAGGAAAAAAGAAACAAAACCATTGGATCACAGCAAATCTATAGAAGAATTCATATTTCACTGACTGTACAATTTTTAAAGAACCTATCAAATTGCTTTCAAAGTTATTCTAATGGACAAATTATTAAAATGCCAAAGGATTAGAATGCTTTTGGCTTTGCAATTTTTGAAAGAATACTCTGGAATTACTGAGTCCTCCAAAACAAAAGAATTGCCTTGTTTTCAAGTGGTTAATATTAGAGAGAAAAGGCAGCAGAATGTAGCGGACAGAACCCTGGCTGAAAGCTTGGATGCCCTGGGTTTGCTTTACTTCTTGTCAAGTTACCTTTGTGCTTAACCTTGTCAAGTCACTTTTTAGTGCTTGAGGCAACTCTAAAACTCTAAGTTTCAGAGAAGATGCAGACCTGATTTTTAGGAAGCTTCACCTGGGAATGAGGAATGTAAATTAATGAAATTCCAGGTTCAGTTTATCCCAGGTCTTATGCAGGAAAGAGATGACTGAAAACCAAATGTAACTCTCCTTGCCCATCCCATGAGGGCATATGAGCTTTAATTACATCCTCTTGTGATACACCCCGCACTTCCAAAGTCTTTAGTTGAAAGGATAAGAGAAGTTCAGAGATATTTGTGTATAATCCATTTGCATGGGCTTTTTGGAGTCTTTGCCAACTTGGGTATCACCCAACTTGGAAACTCTCCCAGATGGCTGCACTTAAAAGTTATGTCATCTTCCAACTTGTTGTTGACAAATGTTTCTGCAGATGCTAATAGACTTAAATGGCATTTCTTATTTAGCCCAAGTCTGGAAGTAGAACATTTACAATTAAACATTAGGAATTCTCAGTGAGGAGTGGAGGAGGGTCTGAGGAAGAGGCAAGCGCACTACATATTTATAAAGCAATTAATATGACTGAAAAATGTGCCAAAATGTCACTTTCCCAAGGTTGTCTTGCCTGAAATTTGGCTTCCCAACATCATGGCAAATTTTTGCTGCTATACAAAGTAGAACTGAGATGAGAAACAGCCAGGGAGTTAGTTGGTTGAATTTGGTTATCAAATGGAAAAACCTCTGTTCATGAATTTTTTTATATTTATTTGATTTATATTTATATATATTATATATTTATATTATATATATTATATTATATATATATATATATATATATATATATATATATATATATATATATATATATATATATTTATTTAATTGATTTTCTCTCAGGAAGACACAGACCTAGGCTCAACTTGTGGAAATTTGAAACGATGAGCCAGAAATACTAAAGATTTTCACCATCTCCTCTGACCACTCAACTAACTGTCACACACACACACACACACACACACACACACACACACACACACACACACAGTTTTAACCAATTAGTACAATGGATGGATATCAGTTGCATTCAGGATTATTAGCCCTACTTATAAACATGAAGCTGGAAGCAGAATTTTATCATTCCCTCAATCAGACCCTCTGCCAACATCTACTTCAGTCAGAAAGACATTGGAAATAGGTATAAGGAAGGTGACAATGGTTAAATTATTATATAAAGGCAAGTAAAAGCAAAAAGAATACAGCCTTCCAAAGGTCAGAAGCATGAAAAATATTAAATTTAACTAAAAATGCCTTTGTATAACGACCAACTGAGCTCCTTGTTCTTACTTGCTTCTAATTTTTGTCAGTTGCAGACTTAATATTATCTCAGGCCTTGGGATGAAATTTGAAGGAAAAAAATTTCAGGGGAAGTCCCCAAAATCTATAGTTTAGTAAATTTATTTTATTCTTTTCTTAGTTTTTTTTTTTTTTTTTTTTTTTTTGCAAGGCAAATGGGATTAAGTGGCTTGCCCAAGGCCACACAGCTAGGTAATTATTAAGTGCCTGAGACTGAATTTGAACCCAGGTACTCCTGACTCCAAGGCCAGTGCTTTATCCACTGCGCCACCTAGCTGCCCCTAAATTTAGTAAATTTAGAATGGAATTTTCCTTGCTATAAGTCTACTCTGAATTTGCATCCTAGTCTTGCACTATAAACCATGTCATAGTTATAAAATTTAACTCCAATCCTTCTAATTCTTTTATATGACTAAAGAATCTTTCTTGATATCCTATTTCTTGCCCTAATTTTGTTTCTTAGTGTCCCCAAAGACTAGAACACTATCTGTGATACAATAGTTTTTTTCTCCCAACTATCACCTGATTCTATGCCCTATTTATGATAGGGACACCATGTCTCCTCTTAATTTGTCTTGGATCTCCCCTTAGGTCATCACTAAATGCTTGTTATCATATACTCCTGATGTTACTGTTCCCAACTTTCCCACCTACAAACTTTATTATTCACCCATACTTGCAGTCTAATGTCTCGATCATGGTTGTTATGTATCCATCTAACCACCTGTTGGAAAATATGATAATAAAAAAAACACATAATACATAGATTGATGTTAATGGGATAGAAAAATCCTAAAATGTTTAAAACTTGAGAGAAAATTGTCCTTGTTTTCTTGTGAAAGTGCTATAGTTGCTGCTTTAAATCCTGTTTTGGTGAGGATGATGGTAATGATTAGAGTTGGCATTTTTATCGTGCTTTAAGGTTGGAAAAACACTTTACTTAAATTGCAATTTGGAAATTAAAAAAAGGCACAAACAAAATAAAAACTGTCCTATCACAAATGTTTAACCTATGTTTGAGTTGAGTTGATAGAATATCTCCTCCTTTTGGGAAGTATTCCTATTTTGGGGGATGGGGTTATATGACAGAATCATCATAAAGGTTGTTGTTTCTTTTGAATTTAAAAAACACACACAATTGTATGGCTTTGGGTTAAATCATTTCTTCCACTCTGTGGCAATTAGAATCAATTTCACTATTGAGCACAGCTTGAAGCTTAATAAAAGGGTCAGGGGGAGACAAATAAAGATACTGACTCACTTTGTCAAATAGCAGAAGCCCTCCACCAAACAGCTGTATGGTTAGTTGCAAAAGAGGTCACTACACTGGCAAAACCTTTTATCAGTTTTGGAAAGACAAAGAAGTAACAGAATTTACTGTCTATAAAAGAGAAAGGCGAGAGATGGTGTCCATTTAAATTTTTTTAAATCTTTTATTAAATTTTATTTTACATGGCAGAGAATGTTGCCAGAGGTTTTTTTTTTTTACATACATGATAAATCTCTCACTCCAGTTATTTATTGGCAAATGATGGAATTCAGAAACAATTTATCACCTGCTGGGGCCACTCATATATAAAACTAAGCCTGCTGTTACCCACTATGCTTTAAATCAAGACCACATATCTAATTCACTCACTCTCTCTTTCATACATAGAAGAAAATAAAGGCCAACATAATAAATGTCTACTCTGAGACAGGGACAGTTCTACAGTCAACAAAAACTTTTTCCTTTGTAGATTTCCTCAACTTTTCCTTTTAGAGACATGATGCAAACTATCTGATGGAACTCTAATAGTGTTATTATAAAGAGAAACTAATTTGTTCTTTAACTAGCTAATAACTTTTACTTCTATGATTATGCCATGTACATATACAGTTTGTTGAAAAGTATGCCATAGCTATGGCTTAGTTTGTCTCTGTCTCTCTTTGTCTCTCTGTCTCTGTCTCTATGTCTCTCTGTCTCTTGTCTATGTCTCTCTGTCTCTCTGTCTCTTTCCCTCTTTTTTTTTAGGTTTTTGCAAGGCAAATGGAGTTAAGTGGCTTGCCCAAGGCCACACAGCTAGCTAATTATTAAGTGTCTGAGGGACTGGATTTGTCTCTCTCCCTCTTGCACACATACACACACACACACACACACACGCGCATTAGAGATACATTGCAAACTTTCAAATTTCTCCTTGTCAGATAAAGCTGACAAATAACATTAATTGAGGACATTGGTGCAAAGGTGGTATACTCTTGTCTGTCTTTGGAAATGAACCCCCGTAGGTGAATGGATCAACAACCCCTTTTAAACCTTTACATAGTTACATAGGTAAGACATACCTAAAATATAGATCTTTAAACTTAAGCCCTGCCACACTCCTTGGGTAAGCTGTAAATGTTGGCTCCTTTCAGGAAGGTTATATATTCTAGAGTTTAATTTTACTAGAGGAAAGCAAGTCTCATTTCATATGCATGCTCAGACCATGACAAGGGTGGGTTCAGTGTTATCTTGAGTCCCTGTGGCTATCAGCCATTAGTTCCAGTGGAGAAAGATAATGACTCTGAAGTAAAGCAATTTATCTTACCACTGCTAGAGAGAATCCCATATTGAACTACTACACATCAAACCTACTGACCAAAGACCCCAATGCAGATCAATGAGAAAAAAAAGGTAAAAACCCTAATCAATTCTTGTACATGTTCTATCTAGATTGTTGATCATTGTGGGAAAATGATCACATACAGTCATAGAATTATGTGGGATTCATGGGAAGAAATGATTCAAGGAGTCATTTGATCCTTTTCAAACATGCCACCCTTCAGCTCTCACTCAACCAAGGTGTACTACGAAACAGAAAGTTGAATCACAGTTGCACTCTGAAACTGAAATAGCACCTTCTCCTGAAAAATCACTAGAATTGCATATGACCTTCCATAGAAATAATGGTTTTTCATCATTCATTTTGAGTCAATAGAAGAAGTTTTAAGTAGAGTTTGCAACAGATGTGCATGTATATGGAATCAAATCACCAAAAACATTTACTAATGCTATCTACTATATGCAATGTGCTGTGAGAGACACTATGGGAAAAATGAAACATGCCCTCAAGGAGTTTACATTCTTTTGGAAAAAAGGTGACACCAATGTATTTAAAAATCTTATTTAATACTCTATATAAAAAATAAAGTACATTCTCAGAATTGTCCTCTGAGATCAAGGAATAGTCTAGGACCATGAAACATGAGTTTAACTAAATGGTTTTCTGTGGGGAATCAATTGCATTAATTGCATTATTTTTATTCTCCAGATTGGTCAAACCCAAATGACATTCATCTAGGCCATAGAGATTTAGATGAGTTATTTGCCCAACATTACAACTAAGGAAAACAACTACTTCACCAAATTCATTCTCAGTGAACTGGCATCTGAGACAGTAAAGAGATTTATTATTGCCCATACTCATATCTAGCAAGTATAATTCATCAATGCCATTTTGAGGCCAGTAGGTGCATGGAATAGATGAGACACAAAGTTGGTTTTCAAAGTGGAAAACAGTATTCTCTACAACCATAATTCATTCCACACTCACTTACATATATACATTTCTATGTATGTTTACATATGTGTGTTTATATATATATATGTATAAATACAGATATAGTTAAAGATACAGATATGGTTTTGTATATTCAAAACCCTACATTTGATCATTCTCCATCTTCCTTTCTTAACTATTCTCTTGACTCTTCTTCCCTGGTTTCCTGAGACATTAGGGAATAAGAGGATTTGTTTTTGTAAAGAAAAAAAGCAACAAGAGGTTTTCAGAAAACCAAATATTAAAGAAAAATTTTGACTTACTTTAGGCCTACTTCATAAAATTTCAACCTTGAGTAAGTGGACTTCTGATTATTTTCATGGTTAGGTTATGTTGCGCTGATCTGGTTGAATAGTGGCATACCTTCCCAGGAGTACTTTCCAGAGCTCTTCATAATTGCTAATGAATAATCCCCTTTGGCTGTATTTACAGAAGGTTGAAGTAAGTGATTTTAGCCATGCAGGATGAATGTCTGATTATAAATCTGGCCCAAGGGAAAGAAAGGAATGCATTTACCCCAATTAGAGTTCCACTGGTAATTTTTGGTTTTATATTGAAACTTCATTAATTTCCTTTTCAGGGAATTCTTAAAGCATATATGAGAATTCATCTTATTATTATTTCTTATGCATACCTGAAAAATTTATATCTGATTCAGTTCCCTTAATCATCTCAGATATTAAAAATTGATCTTTGAAACTTCTAATTATCTACTTTAACAACTTGATAATATGTTAGATGGAAGTCTGAAAATTTATAAAACATCCTGAATTTGTTAATTATATGAAATAACTTTTTACTTGTATATAAGATGTGTTTTCCCTAAGACATCTGATTATATCATTTAGGTACTTGCAATGTTTATATTTAAATATATGTGTGTTCATATAATACATAATAATATGCATGTGTGCATATCTGTATACATTTATCCACATGACTACAAATATACTCTTATTTATATGCCTACTAAATATATATATATATATATATATATGTATTTGTGTGTGTGTGTGTGTGTGTGTGTGTGCGTGTATGTGTGTGTCTATATAGGAATACATACCTGCAGATGTAGAGAGTAAGATGACAAAGAGACAGAAATGTAGGGGAAGGGAGAGACAGTGGGGGGAGGGAAGAGTGGGGGGGGAGAGAGTCAGAAAGGAAGAAGAAGGAAAAGGAAAGGAGAAGGGGAGAAGAAAAGAGGAGAGGGAGAAGGGGAGAAGAGAAGAGAAGTGTAGGAGGAGTAGAGATGGAAAGAGAAGGAACAGGGAGAGGAGAAAAGAGAGTGATTTTGATTACTGGCTTATGAATTTTAGCTAATGGAATAAAATATTTCATTTTTTGTGAAGTAGTGTCATTGGTGCATAGCTTTGTGTCTTGCATAGTCACAACCTCTATGTAGTTAGTTAATTACAGTAGGGATGTACCTCATATGTCAGAGTTCAGTAATGTTTTAAAAAAATCTAAAACAAACTCATCTTCTTATTATAAGTTGGAGGTATTTGTGTTTTAGTTAAAAGGCCAAACAATTCACTAAGGACTCATCAGGCTATAGGACTATTAGAGACAATAGAAATTATATTCACAATGAAAAAAATGATTCGATGGTCCTTATAGTAGAAATATACAGAAGTAAATGGGTAAAAAGCTTAATTTCTTTCCCATTACTAAAATGTTTTCTGAAAATACAAACAAAATTTAATGTTATGTATATATACACATAAACACACATTTTTATTTGCTTGCTGCTCTCAGCAGTATTGTCTCCAGCTTTTACTGGTCTTTCAAAGGAACATTTTTCATCTGTCTATTGATTTGAGTGATATGTGAAAGTGTTGATTCACAATAGAACTCTTCCATTTTAAAAGACTCTGGCTTTGCCATTTTTTAAAAATATAATTGCATTACAACTTCAAGAGTGATCATAAAAAAATAAAATAATTCAAAACACCATCATTTCATAGAGAAATCAACAGAATTTTCTTCAAACAGAAGCTTATATATTCTGTATTTTATCCAAATTCCTTATGAATTTTGTTTATACAAACTTTGAGGGGAAAAATCATATAAATGTATATATACACACATATACACACATATATGTATGTATGTATGTGTGTATGTGTGTATGTATGTATGAATTTTGACATACAGGTTTCCCAGAGATAGCATCAGAGATGGGGTCAAAGAGGAGTCACTTCCATTCCTTTGGGACCTGTAGCTATCAATAAAGCCAGAACTTATAAAAGTTGAGGTTTAAGTCTCTGACTTTCAAATTCTAGTTCTATCCCCATTTTTTCTCTTTCTTTCATGCTCCTGGCTCCAGAAGAGTGACTCTGTTTCTTCAAGAAGATTCCCAAGTGTTATTATTAGGTAAGACCACTCCATTGTGGTAATGGTGTAAAAAATATTTTCTATTATACACAATTTTGTATGCTCTAAATTAATATCATCACTTTTTTAGCTATTACATATTTTCAAAGTATTTTATGATAGTTTTACTTCTATCTCATTAGGATCTTACCTCTTGTTATTCTATAATACTAATTTTACAGATGAAGTCTATATGGCACTGGTCTACTTGGAATTCTAGAACTACTTGAACCGTAAGTTATAAGATAGGGCAACTAGGAGTCTGCCCTAGGCAGTCCATGAAAGTTAGAAGTAACTAGATGTACTTGCAGTTTTGTAGCAGTACAGAAGTAATAGAACTTAGTGCCTTATAAGAAAGAAAAATTATATTTTTTCAAAAGGAAGCTATGAGGTAGCTTATTAGTGTGAACTCCTCTACATTGTCCTACTATCCAATAATGGCCTCCATTGCAGTGCCCTCAAACTTATGTCCTAAACCCTGTCCTCCTTTAATAAGATAGTGTTTTGGTGTCTCTCCTAATAGGTACCAAAGACAGCTTTCATGCCACTTTCCCTAGGTGTTCACCGATAGTTTCAGAATGACAAATTCCTGATTATGGCTCTGAGAAATAGTAAACTTGAAAATGGAATTCATTGAGTCTGATGTTTTCCCATAATCCAATAAAACTAACCATTTAGGGCAATATAATTATATTTTATTGAATGTGTCTTTAAAAGAGTAAATGAGCTTCCCTGAAAGTCTTTTTTGGGAGTGATTCAGTGATTCCTAGAACCCACAGCACACCTGAGACTATGGACATGAATCTAAGAAACAATTATTTACTGTACATCTATATAGAACTATTATTGTACAGCTTAAAAAAAAGAACTCTTTATTAAGATTCCATTTCTTGTATAGTGACCATTTGTACCCCAAGGAATCACACAAATTCATGGGCTTTACACCATATACAAAAATCAAGTCTCTTGTGAAAAAATCAAGTTTGTTCTTTTTACAATAGTAGAATATATTCAATTTAGCTTTACTAGTCAGCTAAATGATACTTTTCTAAGACAAAGACAGAGATGGATGTCAGAGGGATGTATTTTAATGCTTAATACTCTTCTATTTGTAATACCTAATATTAGTCTAATGAACACTAGTCTATTACCTGGTGATAGTCATTAATCTCACAAAAGCACTGCAGGTGACAGGAGCAGATTGCTTCCTATGCTATTTAATTCAACAAAATCATTTTGATTTAAACAGAAAAAGGTGGGTGTTGAATCACTCTGATTTCCATTTTCAATCAATAACTAGCCATTGCTGTCTTTTACATTAACCTGCTGTGGGAAAAGCTGCCATGTGAGATCTAAAGAAGATTGTTAGGAGGCAGAATGGCTCATCTTGGATCTGAGTCAGACTTCCTTCTGTGACTGGTTGTTTAAACTATAAAGTTTTGAGTTCTTGAACTCTGCTGAATAGTATAAATTTTTCCATCATGAGACCAGTACATAGGCTTCTCCTACTAGTTATCATGAAGACCCTCTTATTTTTACTGCTAGTCAGCAGTTTCCTCTCTGTTCACCATTTTTTCACAAGTTCACAAGTTCTTTTTTTTCTGTTAATAATAAAATAATGACTGGCAAGGTTGTTTATAATGTAATTTGTGTGTGTGTGTGCATGTGTATGTGTGTGTGTGTGTGTGTGTGTGTGTGTGTGTATTTTGTATGTGAGTATTTGTCCCTTGCTAGTGGTTATTTTAATAGAAAAATTTGCTATCTCAACTGTGCCTGGCTGCTCTCCAAGAATTAAATACAGCATTTTGTTATAGTAATATTCCTCCTGAGCCCTTCAGCTAGAACACAAACTATTTATTTTGAGTTATGTTTAAAGGTGTATTTTATTTTTAAGTTTCATCTGTGGCAAAGAAAATATTCCAAACTACCTCTCTCACTTGCTCTTTGGAATCACAAGTCATTTCCTTCAATAGCTTCCTTCCCAAACCCAGCATATCTCATTCTGGGATGTTTACCATTTGAATGATCACTTGTCTGAATTCAGTTTGGAAATGGTTTTATGTCAGCCTACTGTGCCAAGGGAGAGAATTTACCCACCTGGGACTGTATGCATTATATGAACAGGAAAAATAATTTCATAACTCACTTTTTTTCTAAATGGACAATGACCTTTCTGAATTGTTCCATGATTCAAATCATATTTAAGATATATTCTATAACCATTAAAGGAAATTCACTTCTTTCTAATTTGTTGCTGCTTCAGAGGTCAAATGTTCTTGAAACTTTGACAATTGTTCTACTGCTCAGTCCTTCCTATATTTTGCCCTATATTGCTTTAATTATTTTTTAGTATCACATCTTTCTACTCTTCTTTCTTTTTTTAAACTGGTTTATGGAACTTAGAAATGTTCTTAGAGAGGTATTGTCACAAATCAATTTTTTGAATAAGCCCCAAGTTGCAGGTGATGAAAGGAAAACATTTTTCACCAAGACAAAAGCCAAGATGAAATTTTTTCCAATTATGCTTTTTGTATGCTGTATTACATGAAAGTCATTCAACTATTATATTCTAGCAAATATAATTGAAACAGATCTATAGTAGGAAATAATTTTCAAACTATCACACTATTTGTTCCCACATTATTTTTTCTTCCATTATAATTTTTTTCCTATTGAGCTAGTAAGGATGTAAAGATATTAATCACAGTACAGTATAAGTGGATTGTATCTTACATGTCATTCAGTCTACTGTCTTGTTTTTACAGGCAAGGAAATTGAAGACCAAAGATAGAGAATTAACTAGTCCAAAGTTAGCAACAATAGCTATAAACTTGGGACTGGCAAATAGCTCTCCAGACATCCAGGCTAGTGTCCTTTTTCTGATGTCATATAGTCTTTCTTGGGATGAGAATTTTCCTGTTTTTGAAATGAAATTGGGATTAAATATAATCTTTGTTTTCAAATGAAGATTTACATCACAGAATTTGAATATTTTTTCTTTTCCTTCATGAAAGAACATCTTAAATGAATCATGGCATTTTAAAACATTTTTCTTCTTTGATACAAAGTCATTCTGGTCAGTATATCTTTTAGAAGTCAGTCAATAAACATTTTTTCAAGTGTATATAGTATGCTAGGCATTGTGTTGTGTTAGGGTACAAAGAAGGCAAAAGAAAGCCCCTGCCCTTAAGGTGCTCACAATCTAATGGGAAAACAACCCACAGAAAAGAAACTGAATGGGGTGGGATCAGAGTGGAACAGGATGTGTGGGTATGATGAAGTTCTGTATTTAGCTGGGGTGGAACTGATGAGATGTCTTCCCCGGGCATCCTCCTTAAATGGAGAATCTAGGAAGTGTTCTTCAGTGTCTGCCCTCCAGTTATAGTGGAGTGACCCCAGGGAAGAGGGGACCAAAGCAGTGTGAATAATTTTAGAGTTGAAGTAATCTTATAGAAAAATAAATTTCTGGAGAGCTTGATGAAGTCCAAAAGAACAACCAGAGCACAAATGATGAGTAAATACTTATTAATTAGTTAGTTAACTAGTTAAGTAGTATTTTTAGCATCCCACTTAAGGAAGCCTTTCTATTTGTAATAGATATCCAAAAGAAAAAAATGAAAATGAATCTACTAAAACAAGTAACCCTAAGTGAATTTTCCATAAGAAAAATAATAAACATGGAATAAAATAAATTTCATTAAAGTTTGCATAATCTTTGAAAAACTTTAAAAAATGATCAAAAATTCCCATTTAATATGACTACAATTAAACCCTTAACAAAGACAAAGGGCTTGTTTGCATTTGTTCATGTCTTCTTTCTCTATTCTCATGCTTGCTTCCATAGAACATTTTGCAGATCCATGCAGATCCATGAATGCATAAGTTTGCAAAAAAAAGTACCAGGTGACCCTTACAGAATTTTAGTTTTTAGAATTCAGAGGAATTTTAGAGATCAACTGTTCTGGCACTTGCACTAGTTCTGTCTTGGTCTTAAGAGTTCAAAGCTAAACATGACCAAGACAGAACTAGAATTCAACTCCCTGAATTAGTGCTTTTTTCATGGGAAAAAATGCCCTCTTAATCACAACTTTTTTTCTTTAGCTATTTATTCTCTACCTACTATAAAATGTTATCCAGGGCAATGTTTCTTATTCCTCTCCAGGATTCACTCTTGACTTTCTAGATCTTACCATACTATAGAAAACACTTCACTCTGGAAGGTTATATCACCCCAAGTTTCTGACATTCATGCCCCTGTGGTCTCTGGAAAACCACCCAGGAAGACACCCAAACCAACTATTCCTCTCTCGACTGTGCTCTTGACACTGAATTTTTTTGTTATGCTTTGGTTCTATTATCTGAATAGCTTTTCCGTGTTCTGTTTCAGTTTCTTTTTATTTGAGGTCTCCCTTCATTAAAAATGTCAGTTCCTTCAGGGCAGGAACTATCTTTCTTTCTGTTTATAATGGTACATAGAATTGGAAAAACAGGAAATAGTACATAGGATTGCACTTAATAAATGCTTTCAGACTCCAAACTACAAGTTAGTCTCATCATAGGCTATATAAAATATCATCTACATCTATATTTGCATATATAGATATCAAGATAATAATTTCATTTTTTCAAATAGAATTGCTTAAGGGCAAATTCCTAAAAAACCACAGAAATCTGTTATCATACTGTTATGCAATAATGTACCCTCAGAGTAAACAGTCTAAAGACAGATAGCTAGGTAGGTAGGTAAGTAGATAGGTAAGATTGATAGAAAGACAGACAGACAGAGAGAGAGATGGCTGGCTGGATGGCTGGATGGCTGGATAGTTAGACAGACAGACAGATATTATGGATATAGATGTATATGTTTAATTTTGGCAGAATCCAAAAAAAGAGAATGCAAAATTTTCCAATACATCAAAATTAAAGTGATGCATTTCAAGCTTTCTAAATGAATTACTATAGTACTAATAATTGATGTGCCAATCTTAAATTTTCTGATTACCATCTAAAATAACTGTCAATTTTATGCAAATAAAATTTATGCAATAGAACTTAATTTACTAGTTATTTCCCAATATGTTAAAAAGTGGAAGTGGTTGTTTCAGATTTAAGCAGTGCAGACATTACTTCATATGCCTTTGGTTCATCAGGCCATATAGTCTAGCCTGAAATGAGTTCTTCAAGGCTCATGAGCAGGTCTCTGCATTGAGTTTTTAATGGATATGTTATTATAAAGGTGGTAATTTCTGAAAGGTTTTAGTTTCAAAAACAGTATTATCATCTCACAAAACGAAACCTCATTGGTTTTGAGATTAGTTCATGACATACAATCTGAGCATACCATAGTAATAGTTCTTCCATTGAGTGAACTCTTATGTGTATTAGAGTTGACAGGAAATATTGCTCTTTGGAAGATTTTCGTGGTTTCATTCATGTTTGCCTAGTTCTTGTATTCTTTCTCTGCAGTCTGCCATACCTTCCAGCTCTTTAATCAACCATTTTTCTTGCCTCTTTCTATTCTATTGTCCTACCCTTTCCTTTTCACCTGCCTTGTCACTTCCTAACCTTTCCAAATATCTGATAACAGGTCTCTATTCTTACCCTCTTTCTTGATATCAAAATATCTTTTGTCTATTTTGATCTCAACAATATCACATGTCTCTGACCATTCCTCTCACTTGGTGGCAGATTAAAAAAATAGCATGATACAATAATGGAGAGAGATCTAAGTCTACACATAGAAGAGACTAACTAAACCTAGTTCATTAATACTATGCCTATTACTTTTAGGTAAATGTGTTCATTGTATAGATATACTAGTTTAGACTATCTTCCTAGGTCCCCCTAAACCTGATTATTTTAAAAAGTGATTTCAAATATTTTATACATGGCAACTTTGTTCCTTCATGTATATATTACATGTAATAACTGACAATGTTAATTGTACCCCCCCATTGTACCCTGGGACTTATTAGGTGTTTAATAAGTGTTTACTGGATAGGATAGATTTGACAGCCATCTACCATTATGTGCTGTAGATGAGAAAAGTGAGGTCCACAAATATTACATGCTTTACCTCATGTTAAAAAGCTAGCTAGTAGTATGGTAGGATTAGAAGCCAAATCTCTTAAACCCTGGATAGAACTTGTTCCAGTGCAATACGTTGTTAAAGGCTTGATTCTTGCCTCTGTTTACTTTTCCATAAAATGAAGATGAAACATCTTTCCACTTCAAATATCACAAGTTTAAGGATAGGTTATTAAAACCATGCTTGAGACTCATGCTATATGGCAGTTAGCCCTTACTCCTGCTATGGTTAGCACTACTAGTCTTGCCATTTCAATGGAGAGACATTAATCTTCAAATGAAATGGAAAATTATCCACATTGCATTTTGAGATTAAATAAAAATTGAATTCATTCCATGGCCTTTAATATCAACCTTACCAGGCAAGAAAAGTAGTAATATATATTCATATATTTGCATTTTAATATATTATTAATAACTAGAATCAATTTGGTCCTTTACCATACTTTATATACAAATGCAACTCATTTGAGTCCCACAAAACCTGTGAAACAGGTATTACAATTAGTTTTATCCACATATTATAGATGAGAAAACTGAAACTGAGAAACTAATTTACTTTGTCTATATTTATAGAGCTTGAATTTTAACCCAAATCTTCTTGACTCCAAGTTTAACACTTTAGTCACTACACCATTTTTAAAGATGTATGTGTGTTTTTATGAAAGAGAAATTAATACAATGGCACATATATGTGTGTGTGGCTATACACATAAATAATATATATATATATATATATATATATATATATATATATATATATATATGTTTGTGTGTGTGTGCATGCACACACATACATGCACACCAGAATAGACTAAAGAACTGGAAGAGAACTAAGAGCTCACCTAGTCCCACCCCTTCATTTATAGATGAAGAAACTGTGCCCCAGAGAGAGAAAGTGACTATGAAATCCCTGGGTGGGTTGTGTGCTAATCTTTCATGGTTGGAAGGGCAATTCTTTTATGTAATACATCCCTGTGGAGTTATTAAACCAAAGAAAGCCATTATGAAGTAATTCATCTTCTCCTTTTGTTAACTACAATATAAAAAAATTGAAGTGATAGAAATGGAGATATGAGGATATGTCTATAAGAATGCTTCCATATATGGTACACTCCATGGGTAGTTTGTGCACAAGGTTTTGCTGAAGTATGTGTTTTTGTGTCTATTGCTTGATTTTAATTTACAACTCCTTCATTCCATAACTGAAAGTGTCACTTCATATAATTTAATCAATAATACCCCCTGCCCAGGAGAACCTGACTTATAGTAAAATACACATTTGTCCCCCCTCTATATATATTTCTGCTTACATTAACTTCATATTTTAAATGATAATCCAAATGTATATATCACTTTGGGCAGCTAGGTGATCCAATTGAAAAAATGCTGGATCAGGAGTCAGGAAGACTCATTTTCCTGAGTTCAAATGTGACCTCAAACACTTGCTATCTGTGTAACCCTGGTGAGCTACTCATCCCATTTGCCTCAGTTTCTTCATCTGTAAAATGAGTTGGAGAAAGAAATGGCAAACCATTCCAGTATCTTTGCCAAGATAATCAAAAATGGGGACACAGAGTTAGACACTACTGCAAACTACTGAACACCACCAAATATTTCACTTTAATGATTAAAAGGCATTTTAAAATTCATCTTATTTTTCCTTATAACAATCCTTTGAGGTAGGCAGGACATAACTTATGATCTTGATTTCATAGACTGGGGAAGTAGCTTCAGATCAGTTAGCCAACAAGGGGAAATAGCAATGTTCTTTTCACATTCTAATGCCAATCAAGTGTCCATTGCCAAAAGGCTAGCTAACTTCCCTGTAATTTACAATCCTGGGATCACTCTTTTACTCAAACTTTCCTTAAAGATTATCTTTTAGTCTCTCTCTCTCTCAGTTCATATATATTCATATTACTCAATGATTTAAAAATTTTGTTGTCTCTGTCTGATTTACAAATTGCTTTGTGAATATAGAAACTTTGCTTTAATTTTATCTGTGCAGTTTTGTCTCTGAAGGGTTTACCTTTTCCTCTCTCAATACTACACTTTCACTTGTAGATTCCTGACAAAAATTTCTGCTAGAGTGCGTCCCCAAAAGAGGACAGAGTGAAAACTGAAATTTTTGCTTCTCACTAACTCTACCATATCCCTTGCACAGGGCAGAACCTATATCTCCTATATAAGGAAAGAGTCCTTTGCCTTTGGGTTTCAGAATAGGGGTTATACCTACATGACTAGAAAATCAATTTCTTCAGGCTAGGGATTTGATAGTCCAATTTTATTTCATCACCCTCAAAGGACTTGAATGCTTTGTTTTAGGTAATAAATCTTAGAGGAATAAGTCCTCTGAATGAATGAACACATACACATCTTATTGACCTGTACAAGAGTGGGTCAAAGTCATTGTTAACTGAAACATTTCTTGACTCTATAAAAAAAATCAAATTAGGTAGTCATTGGAATTATAGTAGCTACTTGGTTTAGAATTCTGAGGACTTTAGAACAAAATCTCTAAGAGAAGAGAATATGAACAATCCTCTAGTGAGACTGTAGCTAACAACTTCCCTAAGAGAGAAGAATCTATCATTGCATTTTAAAGAACACCTGAAGAGAGATTCCACACTCTCCCTTGGACACCATTTTGCTTGTTTAAAAACATTCAGGGCTTTCAACATTTTCCTAGTATATTCATTCACATGATTGGGTGGAGGGAGAAGAGGGGAAGCTAGAGAAGTTCATTTTCTCACTCTAGACAACTTGCTAATAAAGTTTTTCTGTGGTCTTCTACTTAGGCAGAGTATTTAATGCACAAATGACTTGTGAATGGACTCCATACTGCAGTCCATAGGCAAAGTACAACTGTGCAGAAAAATGGTGTTTTTCACACTTTCAAATGAATTCACTGAGAAAGTCATGTGAAACCAAACCTGATTTTCTACTTTCTGTTACTGTATTGCTGTGAATTTTGCTGATGTGGAAATTTGCCTAGCAGGTAGTATTCTTCCTCTCCTGTCCTTCTGGGATCTTTCCAACTATGTTGTTTCTAGACATTTTGTAATTGGAGCTCTGCAGTAAGGTTCATTGAGATATGGCTTTTCATGGTCATTAAAAATCCCTCAACACACTTTAGTGAAGTAGTATACTTAGTTGTGTAGAGAATAGGAGGGGGATTATTTTAGTCTTTCTTCTGTTTTGTTATTTCCTCCTAATTTCCTCCTGTTTTCAGATTATTTCTGTGACCATATGGGAATCATTATCAATGAATACATTATTTAAATCAAATGAGGTATTAGGATTATAACACCACTGTTTTTGGTGATGCATAACACTGAACAATGTCCAAGGCTACTGTCAAAAGTTTACAATTTATGAACATGATATGCTCATGTTCAGAACTGAAATAGACTGTTAAAAAGGAAAATCACAATTAAAATTTCAAGTCTTTCAATAAATTTCCCAAGTTAAGTCCTATCTTTCACTATTATATAATGAAAATCAGGGTTATAGGATCTTACATTTTTAAATAAACTTAAAGCAAAAATTCTCAACTTGGGATCCATAACTTAAACATATATATGTGTATATATATTTATATATATACAAATAGATTGAATGATTGATAGATAGCTGAATGCCATTATGACTTCCTTATCATTTTATACATTATAATTTAGGCATTTAAAAACATTGAGAAAGGGCTAATAATTTTTACCAGATTGCCAAAGGAGTCCATGATACAATAAATGATCACCCTGCCTCAGAGGTTATCTTCCAGGGTCTCTTTTTGATGCATGAAACTATCTTGACCTATTTCCCCACCGAACATGCTTATTATGTAACTGTTAATATGTGATTTGATTGACATAGGGAATTGGGGATGAGGAATTTTCTTCAATCATTCCATATTAGTAGTTTTTCAGTACTTTTAGTGAGATGTGTGAGGCATTGAGATATTGTTATTTGCCCAGGGTCACATAAACAATACATATCAGTGGTGTTACTTGAACTGAGGTCTCCCAGACTTTTAAAATAGGTCTTTCTCATATACCACATTGCTTCATCTTAGTAACTTGCCCCTTCTACATTCATCCATTCATTAATTCATGCATTCATTTTCTTATTTGTATTGTGACCTTAAAGCTGCAAACCTTAAAATATAGGGTTAAAATAGAATAACAGAAAATATAAGTTAGACATGAAGTTTTATTCTCTGGTGTGTATCAATAAACCATAGATGGAAATCATCTGTCCAAAATGATTACGCAGAACTGAGGGAGACAGGCAAAATTATCCAAAAACAAAGCATAGGCAAAATCATTAACCTCTTGGTGATCTGACAATGAAGGTTGCAGGGTCTTAAGTTTTCCAATTGCTCCTCAAAGTCTATCATCCTTATCCAATAATAGCTGATTTTTATCTCTTCCTGGACTTTAAGTATCATGAGGGAAAGACAAGTCTTTCAACATCCTGATCATTGTCTTTCTGAGTTTGTAATTAATATAGAGGGAGATAGTTAATGACCTGTTGACAAATGGTGACTGTAGTAAGGTGAAGGTTGAATACTATTTAAAGAAATCAGTCTTTTGTAGCAAGGATATAGTTGATAAAAAAAATTAATGATAATAATAATAATAATGATAATGATAATAACTATTGTTATTATCATTATTACCCTTCAACAATACATCTGTTGTTTCATAAAATTCTTACTCTATTGATGAATCATTGTAAAGGTTCTTCCCATGAATTGCTAGTTTTTTGGGGTTTTTTGTTTTTAATTTTTTTAAGGTTTTTTTTTTTTTTTGCAAGGCAATGGGGTTAAGTGGCTTGCCCAAGGCCACACAGCTAGGTAATTATTAATTGTCTGAGATCAAATTTGAACTCAGGCACTCCTGACTCCAGGGCCAGTGCTCTATCCACTGCCCCACCTAGCCACCCCTGAAGTGCTAGTTTTGACAGATACCATCAAACTGAAAATATCTTGAGAAAAGAGTATTCAGACAGATACATTACCAAGTATATCTCAGGGCTCTGCATCTTGCATATATCAATTAAAATATGTATTTATTAAACACTTACTTTATGCAAACATTATGCTAAATGCTGAGTAAACAAAGACAAAAATGTGAGGAGGTGGTTATAAAACTAAGGGAAAAACCATGCCGATATGTAGGATATAAATAAAACATATATTTTGGAATCTATGCAAAATAATAGCATGATGAATGAACATTATTGGAGGAGGTGTGGTGCTTGGGAAAAGATTAACAGAGAAAATTGCACTTGAATTGGCGCTGGAAAAATAGCAAAAATTCTAAAATATATCTCAAAGCTTTTTAGAGTTGGTAGTCTATAGACACATTTATTATATATAATATGTGTTAGAACTTAGGTATAAGCATGAAAATTGGCAGTCTTTGCCCTCACAGTTTCATACCAGAGTTATAAATGATGTGTGAACAAATAAATAAAATAAAAAATACAATGACATAGGTGTAAAAAGGAAGGTAGTCAATGGTGACATGAGTCATTTAAGGGAGGATAAATCATTCTTAGTGGTGAAAGGAAGACCAGATGGATTTTTAAATGACCTAAATAGAATGTGCTATCTCTGTTTCTTCTAGCACCAACCAAGCAATATCTACACATCCAGAGTATCTGAGTTTGCTTTCCACAAAGAAAAGGTGAAAGGATTAAAATATGCCTCTCAGTGTGTCATATTCACTACTACTACTCAGTTCAAAAGCTTTTCCACAACTTGTCATCTCTTCTCAAACCTACCACATTCCCTCCCCTCATCACGCTTTTATCTGAGAACTTTGCCTATATCTTAGTGAAAAAATTAAAATGATTTCCTGGGAGTTCACTTTTTCTTTCCTGTTCATCATTTTACATCATTCACATAACTTCTGCACCCAACTTTTATTTTAAATGAAGATATGGCCCCATCTAACCCAATCATAAATCTTTACATTTGCTAACTACAACCATGCTCTCATCCACCATTAAATGAATGAATGAATGGATAATAAATGAATGAATTAAATAAAACAAAGATTACCTTTCATCTCTTCTCTCTTTCTTGCTAACCTCCTTGAGGAGGCCATCTTTAATAGGTCTGTTGAGGGTTCCACTGTGCTCCCAGTCACTATGACTTCCAATCAAGGTCTCACTATGCACTTTCTTTCCTCTCCTTAGTTCTTTGTTTGGATTCTTTAGTGATGTTTGTATTCTGTTATCATTATTGAACTGAAACTGCTCTCTCTCTCTAAAGTTGCTATCTGTATAACTCTTCCTTTGTGACCCCTCTGTAGCCTTTTGACACTGTCAGTCTCCTTCTCATTGATATTCTCCATATTCTACTTCTACCTGTGTGACTATCATTTCTGTCTCCTTTGTTGGATGTCATTTATACTACACTAATGACCATAGGTATCCCTCAGGATTCTTTCTTGGACCCTTTTCTCTTCTTCTGTATGATTTCCCTTGATGATTTCTTCAGCTCTTAGGGTTTGAATTATTTGTTTGCAGCTGAGTCTCTTATCTATTTGTCCTGCCCTAATCTCTCCATCTTCCAGTCTCATTTCTTCAACTTATATTAGACATCTCAAACTTGAAGAGATGTAGACTTCCTAAGGTTGACATATCTAAAAATGAGTACAATGTCTTTTCTCCAAATCCTGACCTCTTCTTATTTTTCCTATTTCTACTGAGGTTTCCACCATGATCCCAGTAACCAAGACTTCCAATCAAGGTCTCATATTCAGCTGCCCACCCTCTCTCTCACCACACTCATATATAATCAGATTTCTAGTTTTGTCATTTCTACTTCTCTAACATCTCTTGCATATATCTCCCTCTCTTCTCTGACACTCAATCATCCTGGTACAAGGGACTTCATCACCTCATGCCTGGACAATTGAAGTTGCCTGCTGATTGTTCTCTCTTTGCCTCATGTCCATCTTATTCAAATTCATCCTTCCCCCAGATACTAAAATGATTTCCTTAATGTGAAGATCTGATCCTGTTACTCTTTCACTAAACCATTTTAATGAGACCATTCCTACCATTCCACTATGGCTGATGGCAAACTAAATCTGGATTCAAGAAGATCTGAGTTCTAATCCAATTTACCAGTTGTGTGATCCTAGACAAGTCTTAACCTCCATCTGTCTCAGTTTCTTCAATCATACAATGGGGATAATAATAGCACCTACTTTTTAGGGGTCTTGAGGTGATCAAATGAGATAATAGTTATAAAAAGACCATAGCACAGTATCTGGTACAACATAAGTGACAATGAAATGATTTCCTTACTCTCTTTCCCCTCATATATTTTATTCCCCTCCACATATTCTGCTATCCACTAGAATTAGTCTCCTTGACTTTCTTTCTATGCAATACTCCCATCTGATGTTTCTGAATAAATTCACTGAGTGTCCCCTAAATCTGGAACCTATCTCATTTCTCATTTCTTCTTCTTTGTTTCTCTAGTTTCCTTCAAATTTCAGCTAGGTTACCACATTCAGTAAAGAAGCCTTCCCTCTGCAATCATCTCTAATTTTTCCTATACATATCTTTTTTTTTGTACATAATTGTTTGAATGTTGTCTTTCCCATTAGACTGTGAATTCCTTGAGAGCAGGAATTTTGGGGTTCTTTTGCTAGTTCATTATTTTTTAAAAAACAATTTTTGGTCTTCCTAGTACTTAGCACAGTCACTGGTCTGTGGAGACAGTTTTAAAAATGCTAGTTGACCAACTGGGGCATACAGAGTATTGGGCCTGGAGTCAAGAAGATCTGAGGTCTAATCTTCACTCAGACATTAACTGTTTGATATTGGACAACATAAACCTGTTTACCCCAGTGTCCTCATTTTTCAAAGGGGCTAGAAAAGAAATTAGCAAACCACTCCAGTATCTTTGTCAAGAAAACCCCAACAGGGTAAGGAAAAGTTAGATATGACTGAACAACAATAGAAGTTGAATAATTTACTACATTTATAACCCAAAATTCAAGCCAGGGTACTTGAATAAGACTAGGATTATTGGTGGAGAATACAATTTTATTCTATGCTCTATCCCTGAGGATAAGCATTAGGGTGAGCTGAGAAAAGGGAGCTTTTATTTTTCCAAACATCAAGTTTCAAGAGAGGACATTCACTGTTCCAGACTCTCTTCAGAGGAAGACCCCTGGAAGCAGAAAAAGACTGGAAAGCAGCTGAAAACTTAAAAAGCTGACTCATCATGTATCATCTTGATTTCTGGCTTGTCACATTAGATATTTTGGGAGGTTCCCTCATGGGTAAGATTAGGAACTCTTGGTTGAATTGAGCTATCTCCCTCCCAATGGCAGTTAATTTAATCCCTGAATTATCTATCATACTATCATCTGTGTAAATTCCTGATTTCAGTTTTCTATCAGCTTGTATGGATGGATGGATGGTTTTATTTAGTATTTGGGAGTCTTCATTTAACTAGTATTTAGTGAAAAGAAAAGTATGTCTTTGTATTATAGCTTGAAGCAAACTTTCCTTCTTACTAGCCTTGGAAGTGGTTTAAGCCTAAAAGTCATTTTGCCTAAATTAATAATATTAGGGGAGGAGATAAATATAATTGTAGCCTAATACCCCATCTCTGAGGAAAGCAGAGAAGCTAGCTGCATGGTTCCAATCTCCAAGGAAATAATCTCTCTAAGAGAAGGGAAGGCAAGATTTCTTTGATATCTGCTCATACTTCCCTGAGAGTCTCATTTAAACAAATTTCATGTGGATATACATGTAGCTTGCATGGACAACACACATACCTTACATAGACTTGTGAGAGAAGATAAAGCATAAAGGAAAATAAGAGGTTGAGGATGAAAAAAAGGAGATATAGTTGGACTTATTTAGGATATGGCAATCCTAGGCAGGTATTCATCAATCACTGAGTTAGTCTCAGCTAGATATTGATTTCAGAGGTGCAGGCAGACTGTGCAGAGGTAGATGTAGAATTGTGCTGGCAAATATCTAATAAACTGTTCTCTGTGCATGTTTAATATACATTATTAACATTCTCTCTGTTTCTTTCTTAAATCTAGATAATCAGCAAAACAATAAATCAAATAGCAATCCGTAGCATTTGCCAATATCTAGGTTTATATCCTCAAAATGAAAATTTAACAATCAGCTCTCCTGAATGGATGGAAATTAACTACAATATACACTTGAATGGAGATCAGTGATTCAGTGGTGAAGGCTGTTCTATAGCTGAAACTTTCTTGATTGCTCTGCAGCACAGTGGATAGAGGACTGGACTTGGAATCAAAAAGATAGGTTGGAATGTGATTGCAGGTAACCAGCTGTGTTCTAGACAGGTTACTTGACTTTTGACTGTCTCATATAGTTTCCTCAACTGTAAAGAGGACATAATCATAGAACCTACTTCTAAAATTTTTATAACTATAGAAAGAAATATTTCTGAGGTGTTTTGCAAAATTTAAAGCATTATATAAATGACAAATGTATTATTATTGTTGTTATTATTATATCTTCCTTTTTCAGTGCCTTCTTTTTAATTTTTTTTTAAATTTAAGGCAATGGGATTAAATGACTTGCCAAAGATCACACAGTTAGGCAATTATTAAGTGTCTGAAGTCAAATATTAGCTCAGGTCCTCCTGACTCCAAGGCCAGTGATCTATCCCCTGCATCACCTAGCTGCTCTTCAGTGACTTCTTGAAGGTCAAAACACTCCTTCCTCAACTGTTTTATACAATTTCTAAGGTTTCTTCAAATCTCAGTTTGTATCCCTTCCTAAAGAAAGAAAGTCTATTATGATCACTGCAATTGTTAAAAACCCTTCTAAGGCAATGACTTTAAATATATTCAGTTTTTTTTAGGGTTCTCTCTCCTTCCCTTCCACACACTTCATCCCTATTGGGGTATCCAATCCCAGGCCATCAAAAAAACCAGTAGTAATTCCTTGAAGAAAAAGATTTCATTGCTTCCTTTTTCTGTTTATTCCCATAACATATCACAATACATGATATATGTGGGGATATAGGTGTATACACCTACTTTTGATTAAATGCTTGTTTGATGACTATTTTAAATAGTCTCATCTATTAAAAAAGTAGTTGGACTAGACTCAGAGGTGCCATTTGCCTCTCACATTTTCTGCTTCATTTTCTATAGATGTGTATTTTTGTGTAGTGGGCTACTCTTTAATATCTACCTCTGTCAATTATTTTAAAACTGCATTTACCGCTAAGTCCCTGGTTCAGTGCTAAAGCACATGAGTGTTCAATAAATCCTTATTGACAAACTAAGTACCTCATCCCAGAGTATCACCAGATGTCCTCTTATGGCTGTGATTGTTTTTTAACGTGAGTTTTCCACTGGTATTTCATTTTAATGTTTTTGTTAGTATTTAGCATTTAAGAAGCACTCATCTGAATGAGCTTTATAATTATTAATGAAAGATGGGACTAGTCCTCTATGACTATGATAACAGATCCCACTACTCCTCCCCTAAATTCAAAATTCCAGCCCCTACCTTCAATTGATCCTTGAAAGTTTACCTTAGGGATTCATTGCTTTGGCATAAAAGGTCATTCATTTGTTAAAATGCAAATGTACCCAAGGCAGTATTATTATTAGAGGAGTCTATAGGGATTAGAGTCAAAAGAGGGTAAAATAAACATTGTATTCCAGACAAAGGAGAATATGGCAACACCCTCCATCAAAGCAGATCAAAACTTGAAAAAAAGGTGTATTAATAATCATTAATAATCACTAATAGTAAATAATAACTAATATTATTGATATAGGGAAGCTGGGTGGTCCATGGATTGGATTATTAGGGATAGTCAGGAAAATGTGAGTTAAAATGCTGTTTCAGACCATTCGTAGCTATATTGTTCTAGTAAGTCACTTTTCCCCTAAATTTCTTCATCTATAAAATGGGAATATTAATAATAACAGCTATTTCCTGGGGTTTTTGTAAGGATGAAATGAGGTAATATTTGTACAATACTTCACACTGTGTCTGGCACTGTAAACATTTTAGCTATTATTAGCTTTTTTTTACAATCTTTCTATGACTTAATATACTGTTGTCCTTCATTTTCAAAGACCATGACATCAGGGAGGTGATGCCAATACAAGCTGTTGAATTGGATTTTAGTGAAGGGAGTGCTGTGCTAAGTCATCCAGTCTCACTTTCTCCTCCAGAACCATCTGGGTCCAGTATTCAGATATGTACCAGGATGACTGGATAGCCCTGGATGTGGGGCAATAAGGGTTAAGTGACTTGCCCAAGGTCACACAGCTAGTAAGTGTCAGAGGCTGGATTCGAATTACCATCCTCCTGATTCCCAGGTCAGTATTGTGTTGTTTAGCTTTATAAACACTTTATATATATAACATATTTATTTAAAAGACACCTTTTATTTACATGAGTATAAATACCCTTAACAAGGTAACCCAGCTATAAAGTGGTCAAGGTATGATTTGAACATAGACATTTCAGATCATAGGTTCAATATTTGATCTACTGTATCATCCTGTTCCTAGTCCAGTATTATATATTCAAAGCTAGAAGGGACCACAGAGGTAATTTATTCCAATTGCTCCATTCAACAGCAAAGGAAATTGAAGTTCAAAGAGGTCTTGTGATCAACTCAGGGCTATGTCTGAATTAGGATTTCAACCTAGGGTCTCTGAATTCCAAACCAGAATTCTTGCTGTAGCATCATGCTGTATCTCCATCTGAAAACTATGATAAAAGAAAGACTATGCTTCATTAAAATGGATATCTTATTCTTTAATGGCCAAAAATATTTTCTATAAATTGCATATGTATATATATATATATGCATATGTAACATTCAAATATACTTTTAAATTATATAGGCAAGAAACAGACATTTCAGAGGATATCTATTTGTCTATCTATCATCTATCTATATACATGTATATGTTTATATATGTGCGTATATACATATATGCATATTTATGGGTGTGTAAATATGTGATTATAAATGCTTATTTGTTATCCAGATAAACCATGATTTAGTATTAACCATAATTAGGATTCATCCTGATTTGAAGAAAATGTAAACAGGTTGGCCCAACCTCATCCATGTTTATAGATGATTACTTTAAAAAATGTGATAATATAATAAGTCTGATTTCTAATATATCTCAATCTTTGCTAGACTACTGATTAAACTCCCTTTATTTCAAAGACAGTATGAAGATAGCACAAAGTGTATGCTATTGAAAGATATTTACAGAATTGGAGAATGGTCTTCCTTAAATATATTTCAACTGGATATAGTAAATAACACTGAATTATTTTCTATGATATTATATAGTCAATTACTGAGGAGTTTACTAATGTTTCATAAATTTCATAATAATCATGACTAGTATAAAATAGCATAACACAAATTTCATTACTTTTCTTTGAGTTTGCAAGCATTTTCTTTTCTAAGGAAGTTTAAAGTATTACAAATATCTTTTTCTGCTATTCCTCAAAACCTCTTAACAAGGAGAGAATAGGGCAGACAATACTGCCTTCATTCTATAGACAGTAAAATGAGAACCAAGAAGGTAAGTCATTTGGCTAAGGTCACCAAGCATCTTAGAGGTAGAACTGTAGAAGCCTCAGGGCATGTCTTCATTTCTAAAAATAGGGCTTTCAGAGGCAAAAAAAAAATGTACTTTTAAAAGCACCTCAATAGGAGTAGTACTGTAAAAGGGAAAAATTATTATGATTCAAAACTAGGAGTATATCTTACATTTAAAATGAATGCATAATTCACAAGTGCATAGTTTCTTGCATGTTTATGATGAACACAAACACCTTGTAATTTTAGTTGAGTGCATTAGGGACAAGATTGACCCATTCTTAGCTATGCTTTCTATCTTCATTGTAAGCTAAGATTATATGTACACCTTATAAAATCATTTATCATCTCTGAACTTTCACTGGTTGTATTCTAGCCTGGTGGATCTCAAGCCTAATTCCAGCCTGGATTGTGATTCTTGGTTCAAACCCAAACCTCTCTCAGAGATACCATAAATATGGCCTACTTCATATTTCAGAGTTTAGGAGACGAATGCCAATACTTCCACTACTGTGTGTTTTTGTTTTTTGGGGTTTTTGTTTTTAGGTTTTTGCAAGGCAAACGGGGTTAAGTGGCTTGCCCAAGGCCACACAGCTAGGTAATTATTAAGTCTTTGAGATCAAATTTGAATTCAGGTACTCCTGACTCCAGGGCTGGTGCTCTATCCATTGTGCCACCTAGCCACCCTTACCGTGTGTTTTTCAAAAGATATTCCCAACTACTTCTTTTCTCTGAAAGCCAAAGAACCCTGATCTTTCGTTTTCTCTTTTTATATTGACTTTTCATCCCCTATATTTCTAAATATATCCCCCCCTCTTTCCCTATTCAAAAACCTCTTGGAACAATGAACAAAATATTAGAAAAAAAGAAATATAGAACCACAAAAGTAAACAACATATCACTTGAATTAGACAGTATATGGTATGTTATACATTTATGGTCTTCAGCTTCTGCAAAGAAGGGATATTCCTTTTCTCATTTTTTTCACAAAGCTTGTTCATTATATCTACAATGTTTCATTTAAACTTATGGCTCAATTTATATTGTATCACCATAATTTTATATATTGTTTTCCTGGTTCTACCCACTTCACTGCATGTGTTCACTTACTTTCTTATGCTTCTTTATATTCTCCAAAATCATCGTTTCTTATTGCATAATGCCATTCAATACTGATATTTGTGGAGACATTTCCCATTTTATAGAATTCATCTTTTCCAAAAGCCAGCCAATTTTTCTTAATGAAGTCAATATTTATTGAGCAGTTCCTTCTGTGCATATTAAATAAGTAGATTGCATAGTTTTTGCCTTGAATGAGTTTCAAATCATCAATAAATAAAATTATATTAAAATAAAATTTATCATTATAAGTAAAAATAAAGAAGTTACTATATGTCAGGCACTATACTAAGTGTTGCTGATCCAAAAAGATGAAAAAGATAGTCTCTGACATCAAGATTTACAATCTAATGGGGGATTTTGTCATTTTTACTTGACTTTTCATCACCTTTATCTCTATGTATATTCTTTCTTTCTTCCTTTTATGCAAGCAAATATATATATCAAGTGAGTTATATGTAGGATAAATAAGAAATAATTAACAGAGGAAGGGCATTGGAATTAAGATGGGATGGGGAAGACTTCTAGAAACTAGAATTTTAGTCGAGCATGGAAGGAAGCCATGGAGGTCAGTAGTTGAGCAGGGGAGGGAGAGCATTCTAGGCCTAGGGGATATCCAGAAAGAATGATTAAAAGTGAGAAAAGATATGTCTTATTTGGTGAATGCCAATTAAGTTTTGACTTTTTTAGGGGATGGGAGTGCTCATAGAAACTCATAAATAAATGAGAAGTTTGAAATATGCATCTTTGGAGAGAGTCTCTGCCATTAGATTATTAATTAAATTAATTAACACTTTGATGTAATTAATTCATTTTAAGTGGACTCACAATATTTAATTGTTTAATAAAAAGTATCTGAGTTATTGCAGTATAGAGAGTAATATTCATTTGGGAAAGAAAAAAGAATTCTCTGGATCAAACTATTCCCAGAATAATTCATAAAAAATTTACACTGATTTTTAACTTCCATATCTTAACAAGACACAAACATAAGTAGTCATTCTGTCTCTTCTTTCCCTCTATCCTTGACACAGGCATATGTACAACTGGTTTTCCAAGAGTTGAATACAAATTCTCTTTACCACTATTTGGTAAAGTGCTAACTTCCTTTAAATTCCAGTGCTAGCATGCTTCCTATATAAGGATTTTATTGTTCTCCCTATTAATAAATACTCTCTTCTGCCTTTATAATTTTTTATTTATGCTTGACATTTACATATTTGTTCATGTTTTCCCATCAGTAGAATGTGAGCTCCCTGGGAGCATTTTTCTCCTTAGATCTCTAGCACCTAGCTTAGAATTTTTTTTTCCTGAAATTTAAATTAAATGTCCTTTTTGACATCAGGCAAAGAAAAAGGGAACTAGGGAGGTGAAGAAAAAGATTATTTTTCTTCTAATTTATTTAGTCTTAAGTAAAAATCACCCATAGTGGTGGCAACAAAATATTTTTTGGGAGTAAAATACTCATTTTTTGATTTCAGATCTGTTTACTGTATGTATAACTTTGAGCAAGTTATTTAATCTCTCTGGCCATCAGTTTCTTCATATGTAGAATAAAGAGTTTACACTGGATAATCTTGAATGTGTATTTCATTCTTACATCCTAAAATTATTTTTTCAATATTAGATGTCTATGAAATATTGACATTTCTCTTAGTACAGGAGGCTTAAAAATACCTTATGTCTTGTATGGAAACAACTCCACTGTACTATGATAACAGCAATTAAATATCACTTCAAGAGGAGGAATTATAGAAATAACTTTTCTATTTTTGAATGAGGATTTTTCCTCTTTCAAATGTATGTCCTCCTAACTAACAGCATATGCAAAAATATACTTATTACATATGATGTTTAAGTTAGAATATGAGACAGAGAATCCAAGCTGATAAACTTTGACACAAATCAGATTTATGCTTATATAGTAAGATGACTGGAGCTATCTATTGACATGAAGAAGCATATAAAAATTTACTACCCTGTTAATCTTTTATGTATTTTTGCATAATTTTGTGTTTGTAGTTATAGTAATAAAATGTTTTTGTCCTTATAATGGTCCATATGCATCATGCATTATTAGAATGTTTATTAGAGTCTCATTTGGTAGTGGTTAATTTGTAAATATTTGAGCATAGGCTAATTGTACATGTTGGCTTATAACAGAGTTGGTTTAAATGTTGCCAAGGAATTTAGTTTAATTTAAGCAAAGGTGCCAGTACTTCGTATATCACCCCTCCTACTGATTATAATTCAAGGATTACTGATGCGAAACCATTCTTTTTTTCATCTTTCTTGCTGTCTCTAAGTAGGATAGAGAAAATAGCAATGTTTTTAACTTACAACATAAATATAGAGTATAAAATATTATGCCTAAGGACTGTGAAAAAATGACCAAACTTCATACAAACAGACAAATATGTAATGTGTATGTTAGCATATCTAACATTTGTGTGTTATTCTTAAATGATTATTATTGACCTCTGATAAAAATAGTTACAATTTATGTTATATTTTGAGGTTTGTAAAATATTTTACATATATTTCCTCATTTCAAATGCTGACCTTGCTAAATTTCTGTAACTTTGGTCAGATCATTTTTTTCTCTCCATATCTTAGTTTCCTCCATTTTCATTTATCAATCAACAAGCAGTTTTAAGAGCTTTCTAAGCATTATGAACTGTGCTAAACATGACACACTTCTTGTCCTCAGGGTCGTTACATTTTAATGGGAAAGCAATATAGATATATGGATTTGTGTGTGTGTGTGTGTGTGTGTGTGTATGTGTGTATTACAATTTAACCTAACCCTTGGAAGGAAAGCACTAGCAGTTAGGAAGGCCAGAAAAGCCCTCCTGTAGATGGTGGCATTATAAAATGCATATTTAAGAAAATCACAGATTTCAAAAGGCAAAAATTAGTAGGGATTATATTAAAGTCATGGGGAACAATCAAAGAAAAGAAAAATATGAAGATGGAAGGAGGATTACCAAATATGAAGAAAATCATATAAGTGTGTGAAAGGAGTAATATGTAAGAAGGTGCAAAGACCTTCAAATCAGTTGATTCTATATGTAATACAAAGCTCTGAAAATTTATTGAGTGACATGAAGTTGACATGATCAGACCTATGTGCTAGGGACAGTATGTTGGTAGCTGTATGGAAGTTGCATTGTAACATGTAGAGACTCAAGACAAAATAACTAAAAGTCATTAATTATGGTGAGAGGTCACAAGGACTTTAAATTAGTATGATGGCATGTAAATACTAAAGATAAAGATCTATGCAAGAGATGTTGGCAGATAGATGGGATGTCTGGCAACTGATTGGGCATACATACTGAAAAAGTAAGAAATTGATGATGATGCAGATTATGAAACCTGAGTATTGGGGAAGATGATGGCATGTTTGATAGTAATAGGAAAGTTTAGAAGAGAGGTGATTTGAGGTTTAAAAGTTCTGTTCAGAACATGTTGACCTTGAGATGTCTACAGGTCATTTAGTCTAAAATGTCCAATATATAGTTAGTAGCATTTGACTGGAACTCAAGACATAGAATTCAGGAAGATATATGATCTACCAACATTTGCAACAAAGATGATAATTAAGGTCAAAGAGCTGATATAAGCGGGTGAACAAAGTATAAAGGTCCAAGATAGAATCTGGATATATACAGTTATTTATCAAAGTATTCATTAAAGAATACTGAGAAAGAGTCATCAAATGGAGAACTAAGAATTAGTAGTCATAGGAGCAGAGAAGGCAGAAAAATAAGTGAGAGTGGTCAATAACATGAAATGTGTAGGGATGTCAAGAAGAATCAGCATAAAAAATACCATTAGATTTCTCAATTAAAGGTGTGTGAATATAAGTGGATAGAGAAGACCTATAACTCTAAATTTATTATTCTTAAATCACTATGAAAGCAACCTTATTACATATCACCATTTTGCAAATGAGAATATTGAACTCCAGAAAGATTAACTAACTTAAGTGTGATCACACAGCTAGTGGATGTTGGGGAAGTGGGATCCAAATGTAGGCCCTACTGAATGAGTTCAGAATTCTTTCAACTCTTGTATGCTACCTGTTCCCTGGGTTGCGTTTTCCTCATCTGTAAAGGGAAAGATTAGAGGAAATGTTTTGTAAATTTCTTTCCAGTTCAAAATTCTATGATCTTATTTCAAAGAAAAATGTTTAAGTACATGTAAAGGCAGAAATAGTCCATTGTGAATAGCCCAATGAGCCTCAACCAAATGTGGACATCCTCAGGGAAGTTGCTTCAAAGTTCTACTGGTGCATGACTCATGAATTTAAAAACACTTTTTAAAACAGCATTGATGTGATTGTCAGGGTTATACAAAGCTGCACTTCTCAGACTCATGAGTCAATAATCTGAGGAGAGGTTTATATTTTAGATGTTGGGTGTCAATTGTTTCTGTCAACATTATATTTGCCAGGAAAATCTGTCAGGGAGATATGATAATATGACAGCTGGGAGCATCACTTACTTTTCATTGTCTCATGTCTCACAAAAGCATGTACAGACCAAAAGGTGGTATTGTATGAAGCACAGAACAGAAAGAGTCAAAGAATGTAACTTTAGTGACTATAGGACTTAATTTTCACACACAATAAGGGAAAGAAAAGAAAATATAAACATTCAAAGGAATGGTTATAGGCCTACAAATAGAATTTATTATGGTTATAAAGAACTCTCTCTCACAAAACTATTTCGTTATTTCAAAGGATAAACAAAGTTTCATTGTTTGGTTGATCTGGATGCAACACACCTTTATAATAGAACATTATCCTACAAAACATATATTTTCTCATCTCTGATTGTGTCGAAACCCCCACTCTGCAAGAAAACAACTCATTTCTGTCATATTTATGCATAAAATAGATAATGAAAGGATGGGCTATTTCTCAAGCATTTTTACCCACAGCCACAATTTCTCACTTAATTCTTTGCACCATGATTACCTCATTTAAAAGATCTCCCATATCTCTTTTATTTAAAATTCAAACTGATTTTTGCTCTTCTCATTGTGATATACTTTCTAATGAAGTGCTTCTTTCACCAGGACTATTCAGTTTGTGGAATATGTATCCATATCTTCCCAAAAATTCACTGAAGGAGGGCGGGGTCCAACAAGTGTTGGAGTCTTCCTCACTTGCTTCTAATGTAAGATGTCAGTGAAACACTTAATGTACCTATCATCTATTACCCCAACTGTGTGATTAGACCTTTTCTTTTAATCATTCATTTCTATAATGATATCTTTGATCACTGTTCTTTTTCTCTCTTCCTTGTGGGCTCTATATTGCAGTCTACTTGCACAACATTATGTTTTTTTTGACTGTTTTATGCAATACTCATTCTCAGTTTTTCAGACACCACTGAATGCCAAGCTATGCTTCCATACAGCAAGCATCCATAGAATGGAATCATATGGGCCTTTGTGTCTGAGAAAAGTTTCAGATTATTAAAGGAGCTTTTGAAATTTTCTAAAGGCAACCTAGCATATTCTCCTCCCATTTAATTCTGAGGCAAACTCATTATTCATTTGTTTATGTGTGTATGTATTTGTGTGAGCATATTTATTCATGTATATACAAAAAATTCTTTTATGCTATGTTATTTTATTTGCTTCTTTTTCCATTGTTTCATTTTCTTAATCTTTGGTATCTTCCCCTCCTTTTGATACCTTGGGAATTTATCTCTTCATATTCTCATAATTGCATTGCTTTCATGAGAGATTTTCTCCAGTTATACTTCTTTAAACTAACTATTCTTTTGACCTTCCCAGATCTCCCATCAAGTTGAACTCCTTCACGTTTGTTGTTTCCTCCAATCAAATAAGTTCCTTGAGAACAGAAGCTGTCTCTTTTTCCTATATAATGTTAAACATATAGTATTATTTAATTTTTTTCATCATTTATAAGAGTTTTAAGATTCCCAAGGCATCTAACATTTCTAATGTTAATGCTCTATATGAGTTATATTTGTCTCAAGACTCCTCAGACTGAATTCACAATCTGGTAATATATTGGTATAGAATGAAAAAGCAGAGTTCACATAAAATTAATCTCATTGCTTTTTTTTTTGACAGGGATACTAGTCTGGATCAAATTCTAGTATGCCTAGAGTCTAGTAAAGTGTTTGACAAAAGCTTTTTTATGCTTCTGAAATAAAATGGAGGTATGTATAAGATAGCAGGAGAGGTAAATGAATTTGAAACCATTAAATAACTTGACCATAAGAATAATTAGTCATTAATTGATCTATATCAATTGGGAAAAAGTTCTCTAGTAGTGTTCTAGGTATTGATGTTTGAACTTATAGTAATTTAACCTTATCATCAATGATTTGAATAGAGACAAAATGGAAATTCTTTTGTTGACTAGATTTTCAAATGATACAAAGCAAGGAAGTAAGTAATAATTTCGATGACAGAATCAGGAACCCAAAAGCTTAGATTAGAACATTGTAGGAAAAAATCAAATAAGAACTTTTATAA